>NW_025264718.1:0-1554 GCF_018294505.1 Triticum aestivum
TCCCCAAAATAGTGCTCGGCAGGAACTCGGCTTCTGTCCGAATCTTGGGATGCAACGTCGGTGGCCTTCATCTCCGCCCAGTATGTCTTGACACGGGCCAGAGCCATCCGCGCTCCCTCAATGCACGCCGACCGCTTTATTGCGTCGATATGTGGTACCGCACCAAGGAACTGCTGCACTCAGCCAAAATAACTCTTCGGCTGGGGTCCGCCTGGCCACAAATGAGTCATGACATGCTTCATGGCAAGTCCGGATAATCGATTCAGCTCGGCCCATTCGGCCAACCGGTCCGTCAACGGAAGAGGACGCTCCGGACTATGGAATTGCGACCAATATAGCTCTTCCCTTATGTGCCCCTTCTGGCCTCGGAAGTGCTCAATCGCGTCCGCAGCGCTCGCCGCTAAGTCCAGATAAGCATCCTCCGAACTCCACAACTTGTCCAATTGAGCATACTTCGGATCCGTATATTTCCTCCACAGCAGAAACGGTTTTCCAGCCGCAATAGACCCGGCCTGACTCAGCTCCTCCTTCGCCGCTCTCAAAGTGGACCGGGCATCCTTGGATTCGGTGGTGGCCTTTTTCAGGCCCTCTTGCCCCGCTTGACGTTCTTTTTCAAGAACCTCGCAGCGGTCGGTAGTATCCTTCAATTTTCTGGCCATATCGGCCATTTCCTCTTTGCTTCGGCAGTGAGCAGCCCGTTCGGCTTCTAGCTCTTCGGCCGCCCTTAAAGCGGCCGCATTACTATTTTTGGCTTGCTCTTTCGCTCGGGCGAGTTCCGCCTGCAGCTCCTCCACAGCAGCGGCACCATCTGCATTAAGGATACAAGTAGTAAGGCATGGGCGTCAAGCTCCCTTACCAGGTGTCCGCGAAGAAGTCGCATACCTTGTGACTCGTCAAACCGTTTATTGACCAGCGCGATGTCCGCATCCGCCTCGTCAAGTTGCCGCTTTAGTTCGGCATATTCATCAGTCCGGATGGCCACCGGAGACCCCGCCACCTATTTAGGAGCGGCGATATGTTATAACTGAGATTATGATCCTCGGCATGTTGTCAATTTTGACAACATACCGAGTCTCAGAGGCTACTACCTATACAGGGCGCATTCTATATGCATAACTATCAGAAGCTACATCATTTTTGCGTACCTCGAACCCCGTCAGTAAGCTTCTGACGGCTTCATGCAATCCGCTCTCCGCGGATGCAATTCTTTCAATCACCGTACCCATTAGAGCACGGTGATCTTCTGAGATAGCCGCTCGCTGAGCAGATCCTTCAGCTCCTCCGACCGCACGCCAGTTGGCGCCGGACCTTCTGGCCCTGCCGGACTTGGGGAAACCCTCCGCGACGACACCTCGGGGTCGTTCGCCTCGCACGAGGGTGCGACAGGTGGAGGCGTTTCGCTCTCCATCATCTCCGGAAGAAGATCCCCCGAAGACGAGCTCTGCTGAGAAGGGCTGAGATCCGAACTACAAGGTACAATTTCGGTTATCTTTAGAAATAAATACATGGATGTTCCTTATTTACAAGACCCCTTCTTTTTACTCACGGCTTGCT
>NW_025264719.1:0-1554 GCF_018294505.1 Triticum aestivum
CCCCCTCTCTCCTAATTGGACAAGGAAACGGGAGGGGAGTCCTACTCCCGGTAGGAGTAGGACTCCTCCTGCGCCCTCCTCTAGGCCGGCCGCACCCCCCCTTGGATCCTTTATATACGGAGGCAGGGGGACACCCTAGGACACAAGTTGATCCTCGTGATCATTCCTTAGCCGTGTGTGGTGCCCCCTGCCACCATATACCACCTCGGTCATATCGTTGTAGTGCTTAGGCGAAGCCCTACGTCGGTGGAACATCATCATCGTCACCACGCCGTTGTGCTGACGGAACTCATCCCCGAAGCTTTGCTGGATCGGAGCCCGGGGAGCGTCATCGAGCTGTACGTGTGCTAAGAACTCGGAGGTGCCAGAGTAATGGTGCTTGGATCGATCGGACCGGGAAGAAGATGTACGACTACTTCCTCTACATTGTGTCAACGCTTCCGTTGCGATCTACAAGGGTACGTAGATCATACTCTCCCCTCTCGTTGCTATGCATCACCATGATCTTGCGTGTGCGTAGGAAATTTTTTGAAATTACTGCATTCCCCAACAGTGGTATCAGAGCCTAGGTTTTATGGTTTGATGTTATTTGCACGAGTAGAACACAAGTGAGTTATGGGCGATATAAGTCATACTGCCTACCAGCATGTCATACTTTGGTTCGGCGGAATTGTTGGACGAGACGACCCGGACCAACATTACGCGTACGCTTACGCGAGACCGGTTCTCCCGACATGCTTTGCACATAGGTGGCTTGCGGGCGACTGTCTCTCCAACTTTAGTTGAACCAAGTGTGGCTACGCCCGGTCCTTGCGAAGGTTAAAACGGAGTCAAATTGACAAACTATCGTTGTGGTTTTGATGCGTAGGTAAGATTAGTTCTTGCTTAAGCCCGTAGCAGCCACGTAAAACTTGCAACAACAAAGTAGAGGACGTCTAACTTGTTTTTGCAGGGCATGTTGTGATGTGATATGGTCAAGACATGATGCTGATTTTATTGTATGAGATGATCATGTTTTGTAACCGAGTTATCGACAACTGGCAGGAGCCTTATGGTTGTCGTTTTATTGTATGCAATGCAATCGCGATGTAATGCTTTACTTTATCACTAAGCGGTAGCGATAGTCGTAGACGCACAAGCTTGGCAAGACGACAACGATGCTACGATGGAGATCAAGGTGTCACGCCGGTGACGATGGTGATCACGAAGGTGCTTCGGAGATGGAGATCACAAGCACAAGATGATGATGGCAATATCATATCACTTATAATGATTGCATGTGATGTTTATCCTTTTATGCATCTTATCTTGCTTTGATTGACGGTAGCATTATAAGATGATCTCTCACTAAATTATCAAGAAGTGTTCTCCCTGAGTATGCACCATTGCGAAAGTTCTTCGTGCTGAGACACCACGTGATGATCGGGTGTGATAGGTTCTACGTTCAAATACAACGGGTGCAAAACAGTTGCACACGCGGAATACTCAGGTTATACTTGACGAGCCAAGCATATACAGATATGGCCTCGGAACACGGAGACCGAAAGGTCGAGC
>NW_025264720.1:0-1554 GCF_018294505.1 Triticum aestivum
GTAAAGGAAATGTTGGATGCTGGTTTAATCACTCCTAGTATGAGCCCTTTTGCTGCTCCTGTGTTGTTGGTCAAAAAGAAAGATGGTACATGGAGGTTCTGTGTAGACTACAGAAAGCTCAATGATGTAACTGTTAAGAATAAGTTTCCTATGCCAGTTATTGATGAGATACTGGATGAATTAGGAGGAAGAACATGGTTTTCCAAATTGGATCTAAAAGCTGGTTACCATTAGATAAGAATGAAAGAAGAAGATGAGTTCAAAACAGCTTTCAAGACACACCATGGACAATTTCAATTCAGGGTGATGCCCTTTGGTCTAGCTACTGCACCAGGTACATTCCAATGTGTGATGAATTTCCTGTTTGCAGGACCTAACAGGAAGTTTGTGCGGGTATTCATGGATGATATTTTGATATTTAGTTTCACATTGGAAGAGCACTTGGAACACCTGCAGTCTGTTTTTGATATACTCAAAGAAAATCAGTTACGTGTCAAGGAGTCTAAATGTGTGTTTGCTCAGAATTCTCTGGAATATTTGGGACATATCATTTCTGACCAAGGGGTAGCAACAGATCCTGTAAAAACTGAGGCAATGCTGAAGTGGCCTGTGCCAACTAATGTTACT
This sequence comes from Triticum aestivum, assembly GCF_018294505.1. Taxonomy (NCBI): domain Eukaryota; kingdom Viridiplantae; phylum Streptophyta; class Magnoliopsida; order Poales; family Poaceae; genus Triticum; species Triticum aestivum. Next base: position 628 of record NW_025264720.1, read on the forward strand.
GAGTTGAGAGGATTTTTGGGCTTGACAGGATATTACAGGAAGTTTGTAAGAAATTATGGCATGCTGGCCAGACCTCTCACTAGCTTGCTCAAGAAGCAATCATTTGTATGGATAGAGGCAGCCCAACAAGCTTTCCAGCTGCTCAAACAAGCTATGGTCAACACACCAGTATTAGCTCTGCCTGATTTCAACAAGACATTCACTATGGAAATAGATGCTTGCAACACAGGAGTAGGGGCAGTGCTGTCACAAGAGGACCATCCAGTGGCCTTTTACAGCAAAGCACTGGGAGTCAACAATCAAAAAAAGTCCATATATGAAAAGGAATTCTTGGCAATTATGATGGCAATTGACAGGTGGAGATCTTACTTATCTAGAGCCCCTTTTGTGATCAAAACTGACCACCAGAGTTAGTGCCACTTGGGAGATCAAAATTTGACTTCAGATTTGCAAAGAAAAGTAATGACCAAGTTAGTGGGATTGCAGTTTACTATCCAGTACAAGAAAGGGGTTGAAAATTCAGCTGTTGATGCTCTGTCTAGAGTGGCCCATCTGTTACAAGTACAACATGTGTCCACAAGTAAACCAGTATGAGTGCAAGAAATATTGAATTCATATTCAGTGGATCCTGTAGCTTCTACAATACTGCAAAAGTTGGCAGTAGACCCAAAAGCTTGCCCTGGATTTCAGTTGCATGAGGGTTTGATTAAACAAGACCACAGGATTTGGGTGGGTGCTAACACAGGTCTTCAAACTAAGTTGATACAAGATTTTCACTCCAGCCCTGTAGGGGGACACTCTGGCATCCTGTCAACATATCACAGAGTGAAGCAACTATTCTGTTGGCAGGGATTGAAGGAAGCTGTAGAGAACTTTGTGAAACAATGTGCCACTTGTCAACAAGACAAACATGAATTATGCAAAAAA
>NW_025264721.1:0-1554 GCF_018294505.1 Triticum aestivum
TTTCATCTTATATTCGCAATATCCAGATTGCAATCTTAGTTTCTTGCTTGTTCTTCGTTTGCTCGCAGGAAACAGACCCTCGTGGTCAGGTTGATCGTGCTCCGGCGTGGTCAATAACCTCTCGGAGTTGGTTTAGCGATTGCTAAGGCGCGACGTCCTCGCACATTCGTAGTCGGATCGTCAAAGTCGACTTCCACCAAAGCGAAATCCACCATCTCATCGAAAGACGGGACACCTTTGCCTCTATCAAGTGGTATCAGATTTCCAGGTTGCTCGGTGAGATTTTACAGTTTTTCGTAGTTTAGATCGAGTCTGTTCTTCATACCTACAGTCCACGAAAAAGCCACAAAAAAAATTAGGGTTAGTTCATCATATCCGAACCAATCTGAGCCTTTGCATAATCTTTTTAGGGTTTTGCTTTGTTGAATTTGCGGTTGCATCGTCGGTCTAGTTGCTGGTCTTAGCGTCTAGTCTTTTAGAGTTTCGAGTTCTGGTCATAAGTTGTCACGCCGCCGCCGCACCATCATCATCGCCCCTGCCATCTACCACCACCGCTTATCTGCCACCGCTCCGAATCCGTATCCATATACCACCACCAATCCGTGCCCATATACGACCACCGATCCATATCCATATACTACCACCGCTACCACCACCGCTGCCATATACTACCACCATATATCCACCACCAATCCGAGTTCCTTGCTTATTAGGTTTGTTTTCGGGATCCATCCAGATTCCGATTCGTGTTTCCTTGCCGGAGTAGGTTTCGGAAAAAAAAAAGAGTCGGGTAGCCACGCTCCGTTTAGGCCCAAAATTTTTCGAAAACGCATTTTTCGAAAAATTTTCTGGCTATCCTATTTTTAGGTGTTTCTGAGTGTTTTGAGACAGGTGCCATTATAGGAAGTTTTTTTTGACCCGTTTCCAGCTTTTGGGTCCGGGCAGTCAAAAAAAAAAAAATTGGTCGAAAAATTTCGTGCCCATCCTGTCAGTTTGAGCTAGGAAGAGTTTTGAGACACTCGCCATTATAGTGATTTTTCGCAAAAAAAAAACAGCGCAAAAAAAAGAGCGCAAAAAAAAGGGCGAAAAAAAAATTCAGAGTGTGCTTTTCCCTTGTTTACGTGCCGCGCCGTGATTTTGTTGGTGTTCTAGGCTCGCGTCTCTAGCACAGTCTAGCCTAGGACCAGCACAGTACCGTCGTTGAGCGTTTATTCAACTTTGCATCTCTGAATTGATTATTGCTGACCCTTTTTGCTACCATACTATAAGCCTTCCCAGCTCCACATACATCTACGTCGTGTGTTCGACTCTCCCTGGTAATCGCTCTATCCAAGCTTTGAGAGTTTTTGACTACAACGGTTGCCGATCACCGCCTGCTGCTGGGTAAGAACTGGTAAGAATTTGAGATTTGCTTGACGGATTTGTGATACACCACCACCACTTCTTAGTAGTCTGTAGGATCATATTCTTGTGTGTTTCTATTGCTGCTAACCATGCCAGGATCACAAGCCGACGAGATTGACTGGGAGAACTTATCGAACAAGGAGCTTCATG
>NW_025264722.1:0-1554 GCF_018294505.1 Triticum aestivum
CTCCGGGGCAGCAAGCAATCTGAACATTTATGTTCGCGGTCGGCGACCCCGCCGCCGTTGCCGCCGTAGCCCAGAATGGAGCGCAACTGATTAAAAGCCCACATGAAGCAACAGGCCACGTCGTCTGCTAGGTGGTCACGGCGCGCAGCTAAATCTTTCTTGCCGCATTTTCTAGCGAGATAAGCCAAAGATCTCAATGGCACTAGACCAGCGAAAGCCAAGGCCATGACACCGACTAACGCCGCCATGATTACAACGGCGGAGCTATATACAAGGTTGAGGGGGTCGTGCCCCCCGCCCCCAACCAAAGTGCAAATTTTTTACTAGGTAGTAATCGCCCTGCCTTGCAGCTTTTAGATGGGCCATGCACATACACGTAGAAGGCCACAAGCCTCTATTATCACGCATGCGCACGAACCTGCTCAGGGCTCGGTTGCTTCGACTCTTTTTCCCTCAACCGCACTTGTCACTCGGGTACGGTTGCTCGCCTCCATCGCCTGCTGGCCTGATCCATCCATGAACCAAGCTGCCACATTGCCTCGATGTGGGTGCCGAGGAGAAGATCGCCTCTGATCTGCGTGCACTAAGGTCGTGAGCAGTGGCGGAGCTTGCAGCCCAAAGGTGGGCGGACCGAATAGAAAAAATAGCCTATGGGCTACTGTTTTTAGGCCCGAACTAGATATATAGTGTATAAAATTCAATGGGCTGGGCGGGACATGGCCCATTCAGCCTTGCTGAAGCTCCGCCAGTGACTCGTGAGGGAGGAACAAGGGCGCGCTTGAGACAGTCATTTTTGGCTCTTTGCCACTGGACAGTGGTCGCCGATGTCGACCGGCCGGCAAGCCACCCCTCGTCTCCGGCTACCCCCATACGAATTTGTGTATTTGATTTTGTAAGTGCCATCCACCCAGCTCAAATGATGTGCTTCACTCAACCAGCCGAAGGCGCCGCGACGGACAGCCTGGAGCCCTCGACTTCATCCGACCTTTGCTGAGGAGAAGGCGAGAAGGTTAGGAGGAGCTCTGCGTTCGGGCCGGTGGCGACGACTCCAGCGCCCGGGGGATCAAGGGCGCACCCAGTATCAGCCACTGGCCGGTGGTCGCGGGTCTCCGATGGCCGATGTTGTCGACTACTTGAACTCTGGCCGGACTGCCGCTTCGTTGTCGCCGGCTGCCACAACCTGCAGAATTTCTCTGAATTCTCTAACACCGAAAGCGTTGCCTGTACATCAACACTGTTGTACAGTATGAGTCAAAGTGTTTTTTTCTTTTGTTGTTCCGTCGTGTGATTTGATATAGTTGGGATTTTTTTGTGTTAGCACTACAATTTTCTCTCATAGTTAGTTAGTGGTTGATTGAATTGGACTATACAAATTATTAATTTGTTCTCTCAATAGCAGTTGCTCACTACAGATATTTTTCGTACTTTGGCCCCCCCAAACATTTTTGTCTAGCTCCGCCACTAACTAGCAGGCGGCTCGTTGGCAAAGCCACCACCGCATCTGTTCCCGAATCGTGGCCTTATCCACGTCCGGGTCGTTGGCATTTTTTTTTT
>NW_025264723.1:0-1554 GCF_018294505.1 Triticum aestivum
AAAGCAAATGGAGACCAAAGCTCTAATACCACTTGTAGGACCTTGAAGTATGTCTAGAGGGGGGGGGGTGATTAGACTACTTGACCAAATAAAAACTTAACCTTTTCCCAATTTTAGTCTTTGGTAGATTTTAGCAAACTTAGCACAAGTCAAGCAATCTTAACACAATTCAAGCAAGCATGCAAAGAGTATATGAGGAGCGGAAAATAAAGCATGTAACTTGCAAGAATGTAAAGGGAAGGGTTTGGAGATTTCAAACGCAATTTGGAGACACGGTGATTTTTGAGCCGTGGTTCCGATAGGTGGTGCTATCGTACATCCACGTTGATGGAGACTTCAACCCACGAAGGGTAACGGCTGCACGAGTCCATGGAGGGCTCCACCCAAGAAGGGTCGATGAAGAAGCAACCTTGTCTATCCCACCATGGCCTTCTCCCATGAAGGACTTACCTCACTAGCGGTAGATCTTCACGGAGTAGGCGATCTCCTTGCCCTTACAAACTCCTTGGTTCAACTCCACAATCTTGTCGGAGGCTCCCAAGTGACACCTAGCCAATCTCGGAGACACCACTCTCCAAGAAGTAACAAATGGTGTGTTGATGATGAACTCCTTGCTCTTGTGCTTCAAATGATAGTCTCCCCAACACTCAACTCTCTCTCACAGGATTTGGATTTGGTGGAAAGAAGATTTGAATGGAAAGAAACTTGGGGAAGGCTAGAGATCAAGATTCATATGGTAGGAATGGAATATCTTAGTCTCAACACATGAGTAGGTGGTTCTCTCTCAGAAATGGTAAGTTGGAAGTGTAGGTTTGTTCTGATGCCTCTCTCCATGAATGAAGACGAGGTGGAGGGGTATATATAGCCTCCACACAAAATCTAACCGTTACACACAATTTACCAATCTCGGTGGGACCGAATCAACAAACTCGGTCAGACCAATTTAGTAAACCTAGTGACCGTTAGGGTTTTTGGTGGGACCGACATGCAACTCGGTAGGACCGATATGGTTAGGGTTAGGGCATAACGTAATCTCGGTGCGACCAATTACACAAACTCAGTGAGACCAATTTTGGTAATAAGCTAACCAGAGAGTTGGTCGGGTAAACTCGGTGGGACCGGTTCGCTCATTTCGGTGAGACCGAAATGTTACAAAAGGGAAACAGAGAGTTTACATTGCAATCTCGGTGGGACCGATCGCTCATCTCGGTTAGACCAAAACGTTACGAAGGGAAACAGAGAGATTACAATCCCATCTCGGTGAGACCGAGATCCCTATCAGTGAGACCGATTTGCCTAGGGTTTGTGGTAGTGGCTATGACATCTGAACTCGGTGGCGCCGGATAGAAAGAATCGGTGGGGCCGAGTTGGACTTTAGGTTTAGGTCATATGTGGATGTGGGAAAGTAGTTGAGGGTTTTGGAGCATATCACTAAGCACTTGAAGCAAGAACCTCATTAAGCAACACCTCATCCCTCCTTGATAGTATTGGCTTTTCCTATAGACTCAATGTGATCTTGGATCACTAAAATATAAAATGTAGACTCTTGAGCTT
>NW_025264724.1:0-1554 GCF_018294505.1 Triticum aestivum
ATGAAACATTTTAGTTTGGAGATATTTGAGCATTTAAATATTTTATATTATTTTAAATGCCCAAATTCAAATAGTTATGATTTAATTCAAAACCCTAGGATGGCCTAGGAAAATGTGCACCACTTTTGGCAGAGGTTCTGAACCAAGACAAAAATGATGGGCATTTTAGAAGGGCATTTCAGGTTCATTGAAAAATTATTTTAGTAACCCTAGTTGGTTTCAGAGGGGACTGGGGGTTCTGTCATCCCCATTTCAAGTTTCTGATGAAAGAGTAAACATGATGCAACACTCTAATGCATGACTAGCTAGGGTGTGACAACTCACCCCCACTCAAAAGAATCTCGTCCCGAGATTTGGGTTCCTCCGAGAAGAAGGCGGGATATTCAAGTCGAAGACGATCCTCCCTTTCCCAAGTTGCTTCATCTTCAGAATGGTGCGACCATTGAACCTTGAGAAACTTGATATTATGACGTCGCGTGGTACGCTCGGCCTGATCGAGGATACGAATGGGGTACTCTCGATATGTAAGATTGTCTTGGAGATCAAGCGTTTCGTGGTCCACTTCATGGATAGGATCCGAGAAGCAACGCCTGAGTTGAGAAACGTGGAAGACATCGTGAACTCTGGAGAGGTGCGGAGGTAGTTCCAATTGGTAGGCAACTTCTCCTCGTTTGGCAAGAATGCGAAAAGGTCCAATGTAACGAGGAGCCAATTTGCCTTTGACACCGAAACGATGGGTTCCCTTCAGAGGGGTGACCCGAAGATAAGCCTTCTCGTCAACCTCGAAAGTCATAGCCTTATGTTTTCGGTCATATTGACTCTTTTGACGAGATTGGGCTGTTTTCAACTTTTCACGAACGATACGAACTTGTTCTTCTGCTTCCTGAATCATATCCGGGCCAAAGAATTGTCTTTCCCCGGTCTCTGACCAGTTAAGGGGTGTTCGACATCGCCGTCCATAGAGAACTTCAAAAGGGGCTTTACCCAAGCTAGATTGATAGCTGTTGTTGTAAGCGAATTCGGAAAATGGAAGGCACTTCTCCCAGTCCATTCCGAAAGAGATAACAGAGGCTCGAAGCATGTCTTCTAGAATTTGGTTGACGCGTTCCACTTGACCACTTGACTGAGGGTGGAAAGCGGTGCTAAAGGAGAGACGAGTTCCCATAGCATTTTGGAAACTTTCCCAAAATCGAGAGGTGAAAAGACTTCCTCGATCCGAATTGATTTCCAAAGGAACACCATGGAGGGACACTATTCGGGAGATGTATAAGTCTGCCAGCTGACTAGCGGTTATACTCTCACGAACAGGTAAGAAATGAGCTACTTTGGAAAGACGATCGACCACGACGAAAATAGCATTATTCCCTCTTTTGGTCCTGGGAAAACCGGTAATGAAATCCATACCAATTTTATCCCATTTCCATTCAGGAATAGCTAAGGGTTGAAGGGTGCCAGCAGGCCGTTGATGCTCTGCTTTTACACGACGGCAGACGTCGCAATTAGCAATATACTGAGCGATTTCTCTCTTCATCCTAGTCCACCAGAACCTCTGGC
>NW_025264725.1:0-1554 GCF_018294505.1 Triticum aestivum
GCCGGGAAGGCCTGGAGAATGCCATCCAAATCGATGTTGGCACAACGGATGGGAGCCACATGACTTTTGTTATAGTTGGTGACCAGACCGGTAACTTCACCAAATGAGCCGAGCGTGGATGCCAAGAACTGGATATCCTCCTTGATAGGAGCAACAAAGATGGCCGCATCATCTGCATACAGGGAAGCCCGGGTGGGATTACCTCGGAGGGGGTGTAGTTTGCCTTGCTCAGTCGCCTTAGCTAGGATGTGATGGAGCGGGTCAATGGCCAAGACAAAGAGGAGGGGGGATAGGGGGTCCCCCTGCCTAAGTCCACATCCGTGCAAAATGGGGTCCCCAGGCACCCCATTTAGAAGAACTCTGGATGATGCCGTGGATAAAAGGGCGGATATCCAGTCTCGAAAGCGGCTTGGGAAATTATGATGTCTCAATAAATCCATCAAGTAGTCCCATCTAACCGAGTCAAACGCTTTCTTGATGTCTAGCTTGAAGAGCAAGGTCGGTGATTTGTTGCGGTGGAATCGACGTGCCAAGTTTCGGACGTACATAAAGTTATCACGGATGCTCCTTTTCTTGATGAAAGCACTTTGCGTGTCGGAAACGAGGGTGGACATATGAGGAGCCAGACGTGTGGCCATCATCTTTGCAATGATCTTCGCAACCGCATGGATGAGGCTTATGGGCCTAAAGTCAGAAATGTCCTCTGCCCCCTCTTTCTTTGGAATGAGGGCAATATTTGCCGAGTTGAGCCAGTGGAGGTTGGAGATGTGGAGGGTTGAGAAGTTGTTGATTACTCTCATAATGTCCGGCCTGACGATGTCCCAACATTCCTTGAAAAACACTCCAGTGAAGCCATCTGGCCCCGGCGCCTTATCACTGGGAAGATTATTGATGGCTGCGTGGACCTCCTCTTCGGTGAAGGGGTTGCCTAGCTCCGCAAGGTCAAGAGCCGAATGCGGGATGCAATCCCAGTTAAAGTCCTTGGCACGCGGGGGGGCCTTCCCAATAGCCTTAGAAAAGTGTTGCTGGATGATTTCTTTCTTGTGGTCATGGTGTGTGGCCCACCCATTATTGTGTTTGAGACGGTGAATGAAGTTCTTCCTTCTACGGTGATTGATGCGGAGGTGAAAAAAGCGAGTGTTAGCATCTCCCTCTTTGAGCAACGTGATTCGCGAGCTTTGCCTTTTCCGTGCTCGTTCAAGAACCGCCAAGGCCAGGACTTTCCTTTTCAGCTCCTTTCTAAGGTTCCACTCAGCTGGGCTGAGTGTCCTTAGCTCTTGCGCGACGTCAAGGCGAAGAATGATCTCGAGAGCCATGTGTAGCTGGACTTTGTGGTTAGAGAAGATAGCCTTGCTCCAGGCCCGCAGTCGTTGGCTCGTTCGTTTAAGCTTGTGGAAGAGTATCTGGTATGGCTCCGTGTGGGTCATCTCTTCATTCCAAGCATCAATGACCGTTTTCTTGAAATTAGGCATCCTGACCCAGAAATTTTCAAAGCGAAAGGTTTTTGGTCGCTTCGGGCCCTTGTCGCAAGTTAGTAGCAGCGGGCAGTGATCG
>NW_025264726.1:0-1554 GCF_018294505.1 Triticum aestivum
TAAAATACCTAGGCAACTTCAAAAATCACCAAACTATTCCTGGCCCATAGTTGGATTATTTCCAACATGAAACATTTTAGTTTGGAGATATTTGAGCATTTAAATATTTTATATTATTTTAAATGCCCAAATTCAAATATTTATGATTTAATTCAAAAACCCTAGGATGGCCTAGGAAAATGTGCACCACTTTTGGCAGAGGTTCTGAACCAAGGCAAAAATGATGGGCATTTTAGAAGGGCATTTCAGGTTCATTGAAAAATTATTTTAGTAACCCTAGTTGGTTTCAGAGGGGACTGGGGGTTCTGTCATCCCCATTTCAAGTTTCTGATGAAAGAGTAAACATGATGCAACACTCTAATGCATGACTAGCTAGGGTGTGACAACTCACCCCCACTCAAAAGAATCTCGTCCCGAGATTTGGGTTCCTCCAGGAAGAAGGCGGGATATTCAAGTCGAAGACGATCCTCCCTTTCCCAGGTTGCTTCATCTTCAGAATGGTGCGACCATTGAACTTTGAGAAACTTGATATTATGACGTCGGGTGGTACGTTCGGCCTGATCGAGGATACGAATGGGGTACTCTCGATATGTAAGATCATCTTGGAGATCAAGCGTTTCGTGGTCCACTTCACGGATAGGATCCGAGAAGCAACGCCTGAGTTGAGAAACGTGGAAGACATCGTGAACTCTGGAGAGGTGCGGAGGTAGTTCCAATTGGTAGGCAACTTCTCCTCGTTTGGCGAGAATGCGAAAAGGTCCAATGTAACGAGGAGCCAATTTGCCTTTGATACCGAAACGATGGGTTCCCTTCAGAGGGGTGACCCGAAGATAAGCCTTCTTGTCAACTTCGAAAGTCATAGCCCTATGTTTTCGGTCATATTGACTCTTTTGACGAGATTGGGCTGTTTTCAACTTTTCACGAACGATACGAACTTGTTCTTCTGCTTCCTGAATCATATCCGGGCCAAAGAATTGTCTTTCCCCGGTCTCTGACCAGTTAAGGGGTGTTCGACATCGTCGTCCATAGAGAACTTCAAAAGGGGCTTTACCCAAGCTAGATTGATAGCTGTTGTTGTAAGCAAATTCGGCAAATGGAAGGCACTTCTCCCAGTCCATTCCGAATGAGATAACAGAGGCTCGAAGCATGTCTTCTAGAATCTGGTTGACGCGTTCCACTTGACCACTCGACTGAGGGTGGAAAGCGGTGCTAAAGGAGAGACGGGTTCCCATAGCATTTTGGAAACTTTCCCAAAATCGAGAGGTGAAAAGACTTCCTCGATCCGAGTTAATTTCCAAAGGAACACCATGGAGAGACACTATTCGGGAGATGTACAAATCTGCCAGCTGACTAGCGGTTATACTCTCACGAACAGGTAAGAAATGGGCTACCTTGGAAAGACGATCGACCACGACGAAAATAGCATTATTCCCTCTCTTGGTCCTGGGAAAACCGGTAATGAAATCCATACTAATTTTATCCCATTTCCATTCAGGAATAGCTAAGGGTTGAAGAGTGCCAGCAGGCCGTTGATGCTCTGCTTTTACACGACGA
>NW_025264727.1:0-570 GCF_018294505.1 Triticum aestivum
GCACTTCAATGTTTTTTAAACTTATTTGAACTATGGACTTCTTTTGTGTTCAGTATGCAGCATTCAAAGCGACGTCATCAATTTCCAACATGTTCTGACATCATTTGTTGTTTTTCGGTCATTTACCTAATTGTTTAGAGAGCTAAATGACCATGAAATTGAAAATCACTACAAAATGAACTGTGAAAATGTTGAGACTTGGCATGGTATCATCATTTCACCCGCATAGCATGTGCTAAAGAGTAGAGAGGGTCACGGAAAAAACTGGACACACTTCGTGTACAAATTGGACAAACTCTTTTGGAGTATCAGGGTTTCGGACGAGAACTCATCTGTTACACGGGCACTTCAATGTTTTTTAAACTTATTTGAACTCCGGACTTCTTTTGTGTTCAGTATGCAGCATTCAAAGTGATGTCATCAATTTCCAACATGTTCTGACATCATTTGTTATTTTTTGGTCATTTACCTAATTGCTTGGAGAGCTAAATGACCGTGAAATTGAAAATGACTACAAAATGAACTCTGAAAATGTTGAGACTTGGCATGGTATCATCATTTCACCCGCAT
>NW_025264727.1:848-1554 GCF_018294505.1 Triticum aestivum
TGTACAAACTAGACAAACTCTTTCGGAGTATCAGGGTTTTGGACGAGAACTCATCTGTTACACGGGACTTCAATATTTTTTAAACTTATTTGAACTCCGGACTTCTTTCGTGTTCAGTATGCAGCATTCAAAGCGATGTCATCAATTTCCAACATGTTCTGACATCATTTGTTATTTTTCAGTCATTTACCTAATTGTTTAGAGAGCTAAATGACCGTGAAATTGAAAATCACTACAAAATGAACTGTTAAAATGTTGAAACTTGGCATGGTATGATCATTTCACCCGCATAGCATGTGCTAAAGAGTAGAGAGGGTCATGGCAAAAACTGGACGCACTTCGTGTACAAACTGGACAATCATTCGGAGTATCAGGGTTTCGGACGAGAACTCATCTGTTACACGGGCACTTCAATGTTTTTTAAACTTATTTGAACTCCAGACTTCTTTTGTGTTCAGTATACAGCATTCAAAGCGACGTCATCAATTTCAAACATGTTCTGACATCATTTGTTGTTTTCGGTCATTTACCTAATTGTTTAGAGAGCTAAATGACCATGAAATTGAAAATCACTACAAAATGAACTGTGAAAATGTTGAGACTTGGCATGGTATCATCATTTCACCCGCATAGCATGTGCTAAAGAGTAGAGAGGGTCACGGCAAAAACTGGACACACTTCGTGTACAAATTGGACAAACTCTTTT
>NW_025264728.1:0-1554 GCF_018294505.1 Triticum aestivum
TCCTCATGTGGGTGCAATTGCCGTGAAGCGTAGGCAATTACGTGTCGATCTTGCATGAGAATGCAACCTAGTCCTTGTCGCGAGGCGTCGCAGTAGATAACAAAGTCCTTGGAGAAGTCTGGCGGTACCAGTACGGGAGCAGAGGTCAGGCGTCTTTTCAGTTCCTGAAAGCTGTGCTCACATTGTGGAGTCCATTCGAACTTCTTATCTTTCTTGAGGAGTTCGGTTAGAGGTTTAGCAACCTTGGAGAAGTTCTCGACAAAGCGACGACAATAGCTCGCTAAGCCCAGAAAACTCCGAACTTGCTTGACCGATTCAGGTGGAGTCCAGTTAAGGACGGCTTGAACTCGCTCAGGGTTAACAGCAATACCTTTACCAGATATTACATGACCCAGATAGGTCACTTCTGACAACCAGAATTCACATTTAGAAAATTTGGCATAAAGGCGATGCTCTCGAAGTTTCTTCAACACTAGCCTTAGATGTTCGGCATGTTCTTCTTCGTTCTTGGAGTAGATGAGTATATCATCGAGGTAAACCACGACGAATTTATCCAAATACTCCATGAAGATTGAGTTCATTAACCGAGAAAAGGTGGCTGGAGCGTTGGTTAACCCGAAGGACATGACGGTGTACTCGTATTGGCCATAACGAGTAACAAAGGCCGTTTTAGGAATGTCCCCATTTCTGATTTTGATTTGATGGTAGCCCAACCTCAAATCCATCTTGGAGAAGACTGAGGATCCAGCGAGCTGATCATACAGGTCGTTGATCCTGGGAAGCGGATATTTGTTCTTGATTGTGACCAAATTGACAGGTCGGTAATCTACAACCATTCGGTCCGTACCATCCTTCTTCTTGACGAAGAGGACGGGGCAGGCCCACGGAGATGAACTAGGGCGGATGAAACCCTTTTTCAAGGACTCATCGAGTTGTTTCTTAAGCTCGGCTAGTTCTAGTGGTGCCATCTTATAAGGTCTTCTAGCAATCGGAACGGTTCCTGGAATGAGGTCTACTACGAACTCAACATCCCTGTCAGGTGGAACACCTGGCAATTCCTCTGGAAAGACATCCGGGAAGTCACGGACTACCGGAACGTCCTCAAGGTCTGGCAAAGGGCTGGCGTTAAGAGAATATAATTGTCGCTTGGCTATTCGGGTCAAGACATTGACTATCTTCCCCGAAGGATGGGTGAGTTGAACAGTCCTAGAGAAGCAATCAATTTTGGCTTGATGAGCTGACATCCAGTCCATACCCAGAATGATATTAATATCTGAATATTTAAGGGCTATCAAAGACGCGAGGAAAACAAGTCTGTCGACTTGGATTTCATTTCCATGGCTTACCCTAGAAGTTTGCCATTTGGATCCCGGAGTTTGAATTACCATAGAGGTTGGCATATCACCGAATGCGACGTTATGCAAACGAGCATAGTTTTCAGATATAAAAGAATGAGAGGCTCCTGTATCGAAAAGAACAGATGCCGGGTGGCAATTAACAAGAAGCGTACCGAGAACGACGTTGGGATCCTCTTGAGCTTCTTCGGCAGAGATA
>NW_025264729.1:0-1554 GCF_018294505.1 Triticum aestivum
TGCGCACGGATCCCAGTGCTTGGTGGAGAGCGGCGACCTCACGCAAACTGAACATATGGCCACCGACAACGACCGCCTCGTCATCCGCTGCCACCTCCAACTGATCAAGACGACCACCGCAAGGTTGCCACCTACCACAGAGCCGCCGACCGCCATCACCGTCCCACCTTCCGACGGGTTGAAACACATCTCAAGGTGCCCCGCCAGACTCACGAAATCGTGGGAGAAAGGGTGGATGAAGAGACGAGGGATGCAGCTCCACTGTTGAGCCTCATGTACTTCACGAACCGGACGAGAAAACTATTGAGGGTGGATGAAGAGACAAGCTAAGCATAACTGTGGAGATGTGTTTGAAATTTTGATCGGTGAAGCATGTGGATCCATACAGGAGAGGATTTATGACACACAAGTCTCAGGGCACCGAGTCCCTCGCGCGTGCTTTCATTTTGCTTCCGTTTTTTAACTTTTTATATCTTTTGAACATCAAATTAAGTTCTGTTTTCATAATCGTGTTTATCATGACAAGAGCTTTCAAACAAGATCTATTTTGAATACATTTGAGTGGATTTTGAAAGTAAATATTAAGCTTCATCTCCTGAAACTTAGTACGAGCGATCGATGAAATCATGACTTTAGTGCCTGCAACCGACAAAATTGTAGTTAAATTTTATCTATGAAACCTGGTAAAAGCGAGCGAGAAAATCGCAGGTTTAATATGACAAATTGTAAGTTTCGGCGATTGAAACTTTAAACCTACTGTGCGCTCATGCGGGATCCAACTATTTCATGAATCACGAGGCAATCAAGCGTCCGGGAAGGCTTGGCAGGTGCGTGCCGTGAGACTTGCATCCCCCTCTCAATTTCTGGGATCCTTACCTAGTAGTACTACTTGTTCTTTGGGAAACACTTTGTTCTTTTCGTTTCACACATACATTTGGAACAAATAACTTTATCTGACCGCCCATACGCTCACTATCGTAGTGCATGGTTTAGTGTTCATGTCTTTAATCTATGAAATAAGTCACATTACGACTCTGAACTAACCACTCAATTAAAATTCAACCCGATCTTCAAAACCGGTTGGTCCACACCTCAAACTAAGCAGAAATCAACCCTCATCTCGGTTTTGACTTAGTCAAGCGGTTATGACCACGTTGACTACCTTGTCAGCATTGCCACGGCACCTCCTTACATATGGACACACCCGTGGGGAAAAAAAGAAAATCCCCCCTCTCCCTCTTGCTTGCCGGAGTCCCTCCCGCACATAGCCCTGAGCAGCGCGTCTGAGAAGGCCAAAAGGGGTTGAACCACCACTGCTCGTCACTAGCACCACTAGAGTCATGTCGCCACCAGCGCGACTGACGCGGTCAATGGCAGCTGCAACACCACATCTAGGAACGGCTATCCCACCATCACCATCACTGAGGGTCTTGGGTGTCTTCTCGGGGATTCCTCCGGTTCACGCGAAGATTCCTCATCGAAGGGGAAAAAGATGAGGCGGAGGAGCAAAATTGCTTCTGGAGCACGATTGGGGATCCTGGAAGCGAGGGCGCG
>NW_025264730.1:0-1554 GCF_018294505.1 Triticum aestivum
TATGGGAATGAATTTCAAACACCGGGGCACCGTCGATTGCTGGCAAAACATTGAGATGCCTGGTTTTTAAATTCTAGTAAATCCAAAACTCGTCTGAAATTCATGAAACTTGGCATGCTATCATGGTGGGGCATCAACATGCCGTGGTACAAATTTTGTCCCATTTGGGGCAGGTTTGGGTATATGCTTCTCACAAACCAGAGCTTCTCACAACAAGCATGATAGTTTTCGGTAGGGAACGTCCCATCTTTGTGGACGAAACGATATCCATTGCCTCTTATTGCTTTCAAATTTATTCTCGTGTCAACATAGACCAACAGAAGTTTTGTGTGAATTTTTGTGATTTTTTGGGGTTCGTTTGGACATTTTTATTCATTAACTGAGTTTTCAATGCATTTTATGCGCATAATTAAAATTTGAACTACATGCACATGCTCCAGTGCATATAAATTGGTTGAAATATCAAATCTATGTCCTTGGGTGCATGCTTAGGTCCCATGCAAGATATGGGAATGAATTTCAAACACCGGGGCACCGTCGATTGCTGGCAAAACATTGAGATGCCTGATTTTTAAATTCTAGTAAATCCAAAACTCGTCTAAAATTCATGTAACTTGGCATGCTATCATGGTGTGGCATCAACATGCCGTGGTACAAATTTTGTCCCATTTGGGGCAGGTTTGGGTATATGCTTCTCACAAACCGGAGCTTCTCACAACAAGCATGATAGTTTTCGGTAGGGAACGTCCCATCTTTGTGGACGAAACGATATCCATTGCCTCTTATTGCTTTCAAATTTATTCTCCTGTCAACATATGACAACAGAAGTTTTGTGTGATTTTTTGTGATTTTTTGGGGTTCGTTTGGACATTTTTATTCATTAACTGAGTTTTCAATGCATTTTATGCGCATAATTAAAATTTGAACTACATGCACATGCTCCAGTGCATATAAATTGGTTGAAAAATCAAATCTATGTCCTTGGGTGCATGCTTAGGTCCCATGCAAGATATAGGAATGAATTTCAAACACCGGGGCACCGTCGATTGCTGGCAAAACATTGAGATGCCTGGTTTTTAAATTCTAGTAAATCCAAAACTCGTGTGAAATTCATGAAACTTGGCATGCTATCATGGTGCGGCATCAACATGCTATGGTACAAATTTTTTGGGGTTCGTTTGGACATTTTTATGCATTAATTGAGTTTTCAATGGATTTTATGTGCATACTTCAAATTTGAACTACATGCACATGCTCCAGTGCATATAAATTGGTTGAAAAATCAAATATGTGTCCTTGGGTGCATGCTTAGGTCCCATACAAGAAATGAGAATGAATTTCAAACACTGGGGCACCGTTGATTGCCGGCAAAACATTGAGATGCCTGGTTTCTAAATTCTAGTAAATCCAAATCTCGTCTGAAATTCATAAAACTTGGCATGCTATCATGGAGCGGCATCAACATGCCGTGGTACAATTTTTGTCCCATTTGGGGCAGGTTTGGGTATATGCTTCTCACAAACCGGAGCTTCCCACAACAAGCATGACGGTTTT
>NW_025264731.1:0-1554 GCF_018294505.1 Triticum aestivum
AACGGAGAGGTATCTCTGGGCCCACTCGGTAGGACATCATCATATGCGCAATGTGACCAAGGAGTTGATCACGGGATGATGTGTTACGGAACGAGTAAAGTGACTTGCCGGTAACGAGATTGAACAAGGTATTGGATACCGACGATCGAATCTCGGGCAAGTAACATACCGATAGACAAAGGGAATTGAATACGGGATTGATTAAGTCCTTGACATCGTGGTTCATCCGATGAGATCATCATGGAACATGTGGGAGCCATCATGGGTATCCAGATCCCGCTGTTGGTTATTGACCGGAGAACGTCTCGGTCATGTCTACATGTCTCCCGAACCCGTAGGGTCTACACACTTAAGGTTCGATGACGCTAGGGTTATAAAGGAAGTTTGTATGTGGTTACCGAATGTTGTTCGGAGTCCCGGATGAGACCCCGGACGTCACGAGGAGTTCCGGAATGGTCCATAGGTAAAGATTTATATATGGGAAGTCCTATTTTGGCCACCGGAAAATGTTTGGGATTTTTCGGTATTGTACCGGGAAGGTTCTAGAAGGTTCCGGAGTGGGGCCCACCTGCATGGGGGACCCACATGGACGTGGGTAGTGGGGGCAAGTCCCCACACCCCTGGTCAAGGCGCACCAAGATCCCCCCTTAGAAGGAATAAGATCATATCCCAAAGGGATAAGATCAAGATCCCTAAAAAGGGGGGATAACAATCGGTGGGGAAGGAAATAATGAGATTTCTTTCCTCCCACCTTGGCCAACGCCCCAATGGACTTGGAGGGCAAGAAACCAGCCCCCTCCACCCCTATATATAGTGGGGAGGCGCATGGGAGCTATACACGATGTTCTGGTGCAGCCCTCCCCCTCTCACAAGTACTCCTCCTCTCCCGCGGTGCTTGGCGAAGCCCTGCAGGATTGCCACGCTCCTCCACCACCACCACGCCGTTGTGCTGCTGCTGGATGGAGTCTTCCTCAACCTCTCCCTCTCTCCTTGCTGGATCAAGGCTTGGGAGACGTCACCGGGCTATATGTGTGTTGAACGCGGAGGTGCCGTGCGTTCGGCACTTGATCATCGGTGATTTGAATCACGACGAGTACGACTCCATCAACCCCGTTCACTTGAACGCTTCCGCTTAGCGATCTACAAGGGTATGTAGATGCACTCTCCTTCTACTCGTAGCTGGTTTCTCCATAGATAGATCTTGGTGACATGTAGGAAAATTTTGAATTTCTGCTACGTTCCCCAACAGTGGCATCATGAGCTAGGTCTATTGCGTAGATTCTTTGCACGAGTAGAACACAAAGTAGTTGTGGGCGTTGATGTTGTTCAATATGCTTACCGTTACTAGTCCAATCTTGTTTCGACGGTATTGTGGGATGAAGCGGCCCGGACCGACCTTACACGTACTCTTACGTGAGACAGGTTCCACCGATTGACATGCACTTGGTGCATAAGGTGGCTAGCGGGTGCCAGTCTCTCCCACTTTAGTCGGAACGGATTCGATGAAAAGGGTCCTTATGAAGGGTAAATAGCAATTGGCATATCACGTTGTGG
>NW_025264732.1:0-1554 GCF_018294505.1 Triticum aestivum
GGGGTTTACCGGAATGTCACCAACATTAATAACAGGGTCGTACCGACTGATTTGTACCTCGAGGTGTTTCCATAAGTAGGGGATTATTTCTGCTTATAACATATATAGATCACCAGAAAGGTTAAACAAACCAATGGAAAGGAAAATGTGTTTAAACACAAGATTTAGGAATGTAACTTTCCCAAGGAAAGGCGGAGCATGATATACATGACAGGGCTCCAAGTATGAAACCATTTAGACAAAGGGGCAAGGAATTTATGAGGTTTACCCATACCATGGTGTTTGGATAATTGAACAAGAAGCATTTAGCATTTCAATTCAAATGTTCATGTTGATATTCGGAATACCACAGTCATGCTTTGAGATAGCACTGATATGGTGTTTCAATTAACGATTGGGTATGTAGATCATAAGAGATTCAAATCCAAGATTATCTCGGAACGTAAGGTATAACCAAACACGATCAGGTCTGTGTTGGCAGGAATTCAAGGACGTTGTCAATGATAACCCAATCATCGAGGGGCGAGGATGGCATTTCTCATCATGAATTCGGTTGATATCCTGAAACAGGTCAGTATATTGATGGGGATCACGATAGATTTTGTCGAGGTACTATGAAGAGGCCATCGAACAGCGACGACATCAAGCAAAAGGAATGATGAAGCGAAAGGTTATTGGAACCACGGATGCGACACAAGCTCGAAAATCAAGCTTGTTGTTTGAGGTGAAAAGATAAGATGAGGAAGATCGACGTAAGCTTAGCTCGTCGTCGGAAGTTGCTCCGAGAAGAAGGACCGGGTAGCACAGTTAAAAATTTGCTTGATAAAGATATAGCCGATCAGGATAGGAATGATGTGATGGGAGTATCATTCCAATGAGAATTCACAAGAGGTAGTGCAAAGACACAATATCCTCAAGATAACAGGGGGCAATACTCAAGGTAGATCAAAACAGAGGTTGGACAGATGAAATGATCTGCAGAAGACAAGTATTTTAACTTGTCCGAGAAAAGGAATCAAAGAATATCAATATGGTCGGAACCACGATTACAGAAAACCAAACCTCAAAAATAAGATGAACTTATACCAAGGGGGTAATTATTTTCACGAGAAGCTTCCATGATAAGATCTACATCGTGTCTATGGGCATGAACACAAAGTTCAAGGTCGACTCCCACTTCTTCAATGCATAACCTTTCGTTCACTGCTCTAAAAATGATTTCAGTGTCAAAAACCTACATGGTGAATTACCAGAGGAGTATGACCCATGAAACCTTTCGGGTTCACACATTAAGGAAGGCATAGGTCCAACCCATCGGGGCATCTTAGGACATATACCATGAACTTTAGGATCAATTAACACATGTTCGAAGCAGAGCATGGTTGACAAAAGCAGAGGGTACAAATTGTCAAAGACATTATGTATCATGGGAATAACTCACAAGAATTTTGAATGTGAAGGATACTATCGGATAATAACCCGACAATGGGCCTGCCGGTCCAAAATGGAGCTGATGTGAGTATCGGTACTCAATCAAAGGAAGAAAGAATGCAA
>NW_025264733.1:0-1554 GCF_018294505.1 Triticum aestivum
GCGCCGCCGCCGGCACCTGGAGCGGGGTAACGGACGCGTCGGGTCTACACGGAGAGGATCTTGCTGTGGGTCTGGCCCGGTTGTTGCTCCAAAGTGTTCCTTTGGGCTGACCTAACACAACCGGGCGGGGAGGTCCGCTGGTCAAAGCCCGTCCGTGCAAAGTCAAAGGGCTAGATCCCGTGGTCAACCACTCCAGGGATAGGCGGGACGGGGGCCCTCGGGGTAGCAATGCCACCGAAGCATCGTACCGGGCCCTCATACATGCGGGGTGGTGTTGTGGCATGTCCGAAGAGGCGACACGCGTGTCCGGGGTGTGCCCCCCATCACGGACGGCACCGCTGCCGTCATCTAGAGGGGGGGAAACGGACGCGTCGGGTCTACACGGTGTGGATGTAGCTGTGGGTTTGGCCCGGATGTTGCTCCCGGGTGTCACTATGGGTAGACCTGACACAACCGGGTGGAGAGGTCCACTGGTCAGAGCCCGTTCGTGGGAAGTCGAAGGGCTAGATCTCGTGATCAACCGCTACAGGGTTAGGCGGGACGGGGGCCCTGGGGGTAGCAATGCCACCGGAGCATCGCACCGGGCCCTCATACATGCGGGGCGGTGTGGTGGCATGTCCGAAGAGGCGACACGCATCTCCGGGGCTAGGAATGACTTGAAGGTTTATTAAACTCATAATCAACGGAGATTACTTTATTGAATCGGAGTGCGGAATTGATTCACTTATCAATGTCCTTGAGTGTCTAACAACTCAGAACCCGGGGAAAATTGGAATCAGTGAGATATAATACTTGAAGAACTCATAATAAGTTTTGCAGTTCCATGATATTCTTGAGATACCAGAGTTTAATACTCAACGGTAGAGCAAAGTAAAGGTTGGACAGGTGCAATGATCTGCAGAAGACAAATACTTCAACTTGTCCAAGAAATGGTATTTAAAAGGAGAACATGGCCGGAACCACGATTGCAAAAGGCCAGATCCCAGATATAAGTTGAACTTATACCAAGCGAATAATTAATTTAAGAGAAGCTTTTAATGATAAGATCTACATCGTGTCCATGGGCATGAACACAAGGTTCAAGGTCGACTCCCACTTCTTCAATGTATAATCTTTCATTCACTTCTCACGTTCGATGAAGCTGTAGTGTTGAAATTTTATCTGGCAAAATACCAGAAGAGTAAGAAAACTTTCGAGTTCACACATATTAAGGAAGGCATAGGTTCAACCCATCGGGGCATCTTAGAACATGTACCACAAGTTTCAGAAGTAAATACACAAGCTCGAAAGCAGAGCATGGTTGGCCAAGCAGAGGATACAATTTACCAAAGGCAATATACACCCGTGGAAAGGCTCACAAGGTTATTGAATATGAAGGACGATGTCGGATGAAATCCAACAATGGATCGGGCGATCCACAACGGAGCTGATGTGAGTATCTGTACTCAATCAGAGGAAGAAAGATTGCACGGGCATCAGACTATAGAACATCTGAATAATTCGATGCTTAGATAACAAAGGAATTATGATTTCCAAAACAAGGGATCAGAAGCA
>NW_025264734.1:0-1554 GCF_018294505.1 Triticum aestivum
CAAGATTGGAGCTCCTGGGGCCTGTTGAGCAAACATACAGATGAGTCGCTAGACGAGTCAAAATAAAAGGATTATGAATGGTTAGAAATTCAGTGCTGCTTACCAAAGATAGCAGCTGCCATCTGTGAAATTAGCCGCTTTAAGCCGGACAGTTCTGCAGTAGTGTTCTTCAAAGAAGATTGAGCGGCTTCTGCCCTTTGCAGTAATGCAGTTTTTTCTTCTTCTCAGGCGGCTCTCTCGGTATTAAAACTGGCCTTGAGCTTTTCATTTTCTTCCAAGTTAACTTTCAGCTTGGTCTCAGCCTTCTACGTTTCAGACTCCTGGTGCGTGAGCATTTTTCTTAACTTGCCCAACTGTGAGTCGTTAAAACTTATAGTGTCCTGCAAGGAAGCATTGAAGACGAGACATATTTTCAGCATGGGTATCAGGAGCATCTTGAAAGTCCCAAGCACATTACAAGCAAAATACTTGGCACTTGGGGGCTAATGGGCGACGAAGTTCTTTTTGAACATTCAGTGTCTAAGATCCGGCTCATCTTCACAAGATGACCCAGCCCTTGAGGGCTATCAAAGTTTCTTTTTACTATTACATATTATTAAGGACCCGACTTGTCTTTATCCAGACAAGCCGGCCCTAGAGGGTTATGGATGGCAGCTCTCAGTTAAACTTAATACAATAGACCCAGTTCATCTTTTCAAGATAAGCCGGCCCTTGAGGGCTATGACTTGAAATTTTTAAATATCGATATAGAAGACCCGGATCATCCTTACATGATAAGCCGGCCCTTGAGGATTCTAATGGGTTATTTTACAAAGGAATATTGGACCCGAAAATCTAAACTTACATGTTGCTGAACGCCTTAAGCATACTCAATGATCTTTCCCTATGATTAAGACTTGGCAGCTGAATAAGTATATGTATATACACATAAAGTTAAAGGAGGAGGTGACTTCCACTGGTAGAAAAAGGGTCATTTGTCCCGGTTCGTAAGGCCCATTTGTCCCGGTTGGGGAACCGGGATTAAAGGGTCGGTACTAAAGCCCTACACCTTTAGTCCCGATTCTTATACCAACCGGGACAGATGGGCCTCCATGTGGCCGCTGCAGCGAGCCCAGGCAGGGGGCCTTTGGTCCCGGTTGGTAGCAAGGGTCTTTGGAACCCAAATAGACCATTCAATGTATTCATGAGGAGAACCAACGAATTTGTCATAGACATGCCCATCACTAGCATGGCATAACACATAAGAAGGATTAAAGTCGCCGGCTTTGATGAGAGGAGTGACATTGCCCTTTTTGACAACGCCACCCTTCGCATTGTTCTTCTTCTTCTCCTCAGAGGCACTTTCTCCCTCCTTCACAAAGGTTTGCATGAGGGGAGGAGGTCGTTTGATCTTGTCATTCTTCTTCTTGTTCTTGGAGTCGGGCACGTACCCAACCCCTTCCTTGGCCACAACTCCTTTTTGGTTGATCAAGAGATTGTTGAGGTTCTTCTTGCCTTGTATGCAAGTCGCAAGACCTCTCTCAAGTTGCCCCTTTAGCTTAGCGTTCTCCTCAA
>NW_025264735.1:0-1554 GCF_018294505.1 Triticum aestivum
ATCAAAATGCACCTTTCAAAGCCACATCATCAATTTCAACCCTTTCTGACTTCATTTGTTATTTTTCATGCATTTACTGATTATTTTCAGCTATAAGACCCTGAAATTGAAAAGCATTTCAAATGAACTCTGAAAAGGTTGAAAGTTGGCTTGGTATCATCATTTCATCCACATAGCATGTGCAAGAAAGTTGAGAGGGTTACGACAAAAACTGGATGCACTTCGTGTAGAAAACGAACAATTTCTTTCGAAGTATCAGGGTTTCATACGGAAACTCGTCTATTACAAAGGTATTTCATTTTTTTGAACTTATTTGAACTCCAGACTTTTTCTGTGTTCAAAATGCACCATTCAAAGACACATCATCATTTTCGACCCTTTCTGACTTCATTTGTTACTTTTCATGCATTTACTGATTATTTTGAGATATAAGACCCTAAAACTGAAAACATTTCGAATGAACTCTGAAAAGGTTGAAAGTTGGCATGGTATCATCATTTCATCCACATAGCATATGCAAGAAAGTTGAGAGGCTTAAGGCAAAAACTGGTTGCAGTTCGTGTACAAAATGAACAATCTCTTTCGAAGTATCACGGTTTCATACGGAAACTCGTCTGTTACAAAGGGATTTCATTTTTTAAACTTATTTGAACTCCTGAATTTTTGTGTGTTCAAAATATACCATTCAAAGCCACATCATCAATTTTTAAACCTTTCTGACTTCATTTGTTATTTTTCATGCATTTACTGCTTATTTTGAGCTATAAGACCCTGAAATTGAAAAGCATTTCAAATGAACTCTGAAAAGGTTGAAAGTTCGCATGGTATCATCATTTCACCCACATTGCATGTGCAGGAAAGTTGAGAGGGTTACGGCAAAAACTGGATGCACTTCGTGTACAAAACAGACAATTTCTTTCGAAGTATCACGGTTTCATACGGAAACTCGTCTGTTACAAAGGGATTTCATTTTTTAAAGTTATTTGAACTACTGACTTTTTGTGTGTTCAAGATATACCATTCAAAGCCACATCATCAATTTTTAAACCTTTCTGACTTCATTTGTTATTTTTCAGGCATTTACTGCTTATCTTGAGCTATAAGACCCTGAAATTGACAAGCATTCCAAATGAACTCTGAAAAGGTTGAAAGTTGGCATGGTATCATTATTTCACCCACATAGCATGTGAAAGAAAGTGGAGAGGGTTACGGCAGAAACTAGATCCACTTCGTGTACAAACGGACTGTCTCTTTCAAAGTATCAGGGTTTCGTACGGAAACTCGTCTGTTACAAAAGGGATTTCATTTTTTTGAACTTATTTGAACTCCAGACTTTTTCTATGTTCAAAATGCACCATTCAAAGCCACATCATCAATTTTCAACCCTTTCTGACTTCATTTGTTATTTTTCATGCATTTACTGATTATTTTGAGCTATAAGACATTGAAATTGAAAAGCATTTGTAATGAACTCTGAAAAGGTTGAAAGTTGGCATGGTATCATCATTTCACCCACATAGCATGTGCAAGAAAGTAGGGAGGGTTACGAAAAAA
>NW_025264736.1:0-1554 GCF_018294505.1 Triticum aestivum
AAAAAGCATAAACAGTTCTAGGGGAGAGTGGGCGCAACAATAGCATATGCTTCCATCTACTTATAAAGGAGGTGATGCAGAGTTTTGTTGTAACAAAGAAACATGCATCATGTCTGGGTTGGAACAATTTTTGCTCACTTAATGGTAAAAGACAGCAGTTCAATAGCGTCAATTCAACATTTATCCAAAACAGTACCAATGCAAGTAGCACAACATCTCAAAGCACACTGCAGCATCATGTGGATGAAAGTCCGTACTGACCTTTCTTGACCAAGATTTGAAACAACTAGCAAGGAGGACTAGAAACATATCCCAACACATATATGAAAATCCGATCTCCTTTTGTGCAGTTCCACCAAAATTAAGCAAAGTCGTCGGTGTGACATTCAAGTTGAACTACACAAAACACTCTTAAAACATAAGTGATTCGCGTAGCAAAGCAAAATGTCGCAATAGCAACAAGTTGAATAGATATCCCTGTTTTAACATAGGCAAAAAAGGAATAAATTACTGGCCAATAAAGGAGGATGAAACATGCGACCACAAAAATGGTAATCCCGCCAATCCCTAATAAGTGTTGCAGTTTTGAACTAAGATTTAGTAGTTAATTCTGAGAGTGGCATTGCTTAATTTAACCAGCGGCATTAGATTAACAAAAAGCATAAACAGTTCCAAGGGCGAGTGGGCGCAACAACAACATGTGCTTCCATCTACTTATAAAGGGGGTGATGCAGAGTTTGTTGCAACAAAGCAACAAGCATCATGTCTGGGTTAGTCCCATTTTTGTTCACTACTTAATGGGAAAAGACAGCAATACAATAGCTTCAATTCAACATTTATTCAAAACAGTACCAATACAAGTAGCACAACATCTCAAATCACACTCCACAATCATGAGGATGAAGGCCTGTACTGACCTTTCATGAGACGACCAAGATAAAATACGAATCTACCAACACGAGTAGGAAATCCAATCTCGTTTTGTGCAGTTGCACTGAAATCAAGCAAAGTTGCCGGTGTGACATTTAAGTTCGCTATAGCAACAAGTTGAATAGATATCCCTGTTTTAATAGAGGCAAAAAGGAAACAACTACTGGCTAATAAAGGAGGATGAAACATGCGGCCACAAAAAGAAGCATCTACCTTATCTTGATGGAAAACAAAGTATAGGACAATAACATTTCTAAAATAGTTGCATTGATTCATATTAACAGAGAAATTCTCTTAAACAGTTCAGTAGTTAATTATAAGAGTGGCATTGCTTAATTTTACCAGCGGCATTAGATTAAGAAAACATAAATAGTTCCAGGGGAGAGTGGGCGCAACAACACCATGTGCTTCCATCTACTTATAAAGGGGGTGATGCAGAGTTTGTTGTAACAAAGAAACAAGCATCATGTGTGGGTTGGAACAATTTTTGCTCACTTAATGGTAAAAGACAGCAGTTCAATAGCTTCAATTCAACATTTATCCACAAGAGTACCAATAAAAGTAGCACAACATCTCAAAGCACACTACACCATCATTTGGATGAAAGTCGACCAAGATTTGAAA
>NW_025264737.1:0-1554 GCF_018294505.1 Triticum aestivum
GACAATTGGATTGGTCGAGAACCAATTCCAGTTAAAAGAATGGAAGCTCAGCCGGAAAGGTAATTTATAAGGATCAATGATGATTGCGTGTATTCGCAATTATATTGAGTCAACAGACTCAAAATGATAATGACAAGGAATGTCAATAAGATTTCTATACTTATGGGATTAATCATAATGAAAGCAAACAAGAAATTCCAGAGCAATAGGTTGCTGAGGATTTTCGGAATATCGGGTGGTATTTCGAAGACTTTTGTGTAACACATGAACAACTGGGGATAAGCGGATACTTGACAAGTGCGGGGATTTATTTGAAGGGATATTCAGGTGGCAAAGAACTGCTAGGCAGTAGGCACGAAGTATTCTCGGAACAATAAAGAAAGCTTCGGGTATCTTGTAATAACAAGAACAATGGGGAATGATCGTAAGAATGGCAAGTGTAAGTAGTTACTCATAAGGATTTATCGGTGGTCGGGAATTGCAAAAGCAACGGGCACAAAGTCTCAAAAGAGTTTCGGCGAGTAACTTCGAAATCTTCTGGTGCAGCCGGCGATCACCTGGACTGAAGGGGCTCTCCGGGAGAAAGTATTTTCGAGAACCTAAAGTCAGATTTTAGTAAAAAAATCGTTTAGCCCGAGTAGAAGAGAGTTCAGAGTCCCAGAGTAAAGGTCGAGGAGTAAAAGATCCTAATACCACCCAATGGCGACGTGGGCCCATGGGCCGCACAGCCATGTTAGTAAAAGTTTTGTAAAGTCTAGACTCGACTTCGGCCAAGGAGTGTGGAAGGGGGATTCCTACAGGCAGTCGGCTCTGATACCAACTTGTGACGCCCCCGATTTAATCGTACACTAATCATGCACGCAAATGTGTACGATCAAGATCAGGGACTCACGGGAAGATATCACAACACAACTCTACAAATAAAATAAGTCATACAAGCATCATAATACAAGCCAGGGGCCTCGAGGGCTCGAATACAAGTGCTCGATCATAGACGAGTCAGCGGAAGCAACAATATCTGAGTACAGACATAAGTTTAAACAAGTTGCCTTAAGAAGGCTAGCACAAACTGGGATACAGATCGAAAGAGGCGCAGGCCTCCTGCCTGGGATCCTCCTAAACTACTCCAGGTCGTCGTCAGCGGGCAGCACGTAGTAGTAGGCACCTCCGGTGTAGTAGGGGTCGTCGTCGACGGTGGCGTCTGGCTCCTGGACTCCAGCATCTGGTTGCGACAACCAGGAAGAAGGAAAGGGGAGAAAAGGGGGGAGAAAGCAACCGTGAGTACTCATCCAAAGTACTCGCAAGCAAGGAACTACACTACATATGCATGGGTATATGTGTAAAGGAGGCCATATCAGTGGACTGAACTGCAGAATGCCAGAATAAGAGGGGGATAACTAATCCTGTCGAAGACTACGCTTCTGGTCACCTTCGTCTTGCATCAAGTATAAGTGAGTAGATTGAAATCCTCCAAGTAGCATCTCCCAATAACATCACATAGCATAATCCTACCCGGCGATCCCCTCCTCATATCCCTGAGGTAGAGCGACCACC
>NW_025264738.1:0-1554 GCF_018294505.1 Triticum aestivum
AAAGGCTCGTGACTTATTGCCAAAAGAATGCTTATAATGATGAATTGGTTGTGCAATATAAGGGGCCAAAGGAGGAACCCATACCTCCCGAGCTTGATCTTGGGGACTTTTGTCCCATTAAATTTAGCCCTTTTGATTACTTTTGCTTGCCACAAAGAAAACTTTCCGCTGAACGTAGTGAATATGAGATGAGTTTTCGTGATTTACCTTACCATTATTATGGCAATACCTAGATCTATCCTTGCCTTTATGCCTAGCTAGGGGCGTTAAACGATAGCGCTTGTTGGGAGGCAACCCAATTTTATTTTTGTTTCTTGCTTTCTGGTTCTGTTTAGTAATAAATCTTTGATCTAGCCTCTGGTTAGATGTTTTTTCATGTTTTGATTAGTGTTTGTGCCAAGTAGAACCTTTGGGAAGACTTGGGTAAAGTCTTTTTGATCTTGCTGTAAAAAACAGAAACTTAGCGCTCACGATATTAGCTACAACTTTTTACTGGAGAGTGCTATTTAGTTGATTCTTTTTGCATATGATTAATAGACAAATTCCTCACGTCCATAAATGTATTTTAGAATTTTTGGAGTTCCAGAAGTATACGTTTGATACATATTACTACAGACTGTTCTGTTTTTGACTGATTCTGTTTTTTGTGTGTTGTTTGCTTATTTTGATGAATCTATGGCTAGTATCAGAGGTTATGAACCATAGAGAAGTTGGAATACAGTAGGTTTAACACCAATATAAATAAATAATTAGTTCATTACACTACCTTAAGGTGGTGGTTTGTTTTCTTTCGCTAACGGATCTCATGAGATTTTCTGTTAAGTTTTGTGTTGTGAAGTTTTCAAGTTTTTGGGTAAAGATTTGATGGATTATGGAACAAGGAGTGGCAAGAGCCTAAGCTTGGGGATTCCCAAGGCACCCCAAGGTAAAATCCAAGGACAACCAAAAGCCTAAGTTTGGGGATGCCCCGGAAGGCATCCCCTCTTTTGTCTTCGTCCATCGGTAACTTTACTTGATGCTATATTTTATTCACCACATGATATGTGTTTTGCTTGGAGCGTCTTGTATGATTTGAGTCTTTCATTTTTAGTTCACCACAATCATCCTTGCTGTGAACACCTTTTGGGAGAGACACACATTAATCGGAATTTATTAGAATACTCTATGTGCTTCACTTATATCTTTTGAGCTAAATAATTTTGCTCTAGTGCTTCACTTATATCTTTTAGAGCACGGTGGTGGTTTTATTTTATAGAAATTATTGATCTCTCATGCTTCACTTATATTATTTTGAGAGTCTTTTAGAACAGCATGGTAATTTTCTTTGGCTATAAAATTAGTCCTAATATGATAGGCATCCAAGATGGATATAATAAAAACTTTCATATAAGTGCGTTGAATATTAAGAGAAGTTTGATACTTGATGATTGTTTTGAGATATGGAGATAGTGATATTAAAGTTGTGCTAGTTGAGTAGTTGTGAATTTGAGAAATACTTGTGTTGAAGTTTGCAAGTCCCGTAGCATGCACGTATGGTAAACGTTGTGTAACAAA
>NW_025264739.1:0-1554 GCF_018294505.1 Triticum aestivum
GCTGACGTCTGAAGTGCTTCGGCTGATACCACGACGTCGGGATACCCATAACTACTCCCACGTAGATGGTTAGTGCGTATAGGCTCGTAGCCAGACTCAGATCAAATACCAAGATCTCGTTAAGCGTGTTAAGTATCCGCGAACGCCGAACAGGGCCAGGCCCACCTGTCTCCTAGGTGGTCTCAACCTGCCCTGTCGCTCCGCCACAAAGATCCACACGGAGGGCCGTCGGGACAAAGGTCCTTTCAGCCCCCAATCCGTGAATCACTCGCGGGTACTCTTCGAGCTGACCCGACTTTAGTCACCATCTGTATAGTATGTATGTATGTATAGTATATACCCGTGATCACCTCCCGAGTGATCACGGCCCAATAGTATAGCAAGGCAGACTGACAAGAATGTAGGGCCAATGATGATAAACTAGCATCCTATACTAAGCATTTAGGATTGCAGGTAAGGTATCAACAGGTGTAGCAACAATGTCAGGCTATGCATCAGGATAGGATCAACGGAAAGCAGTAACATGCTACACTACTCTAATGCAAGCAGTATAGAAAAGAATAGGCGATATCTGGTGATCAAGGGGGGGCTTGCCTGATTGCTCTGGCAAGAAGGAGGGGTCGTCAACTCCGTAGTCGAACTGGGCAGCAGCAGCGTCGGTCTCGTAGTCTACGGGAGAGAAGAGGGGGAAGAAACAATGAATACAATGCAAACAAATGCATATCGATGCATGACATGACAAGTACGATGCTAGGTGAGCCCAATCGCGGTAGTTGGTGATACCGACGAAGGGGGGAAACATCCGGGAAAGTATTCCCGGTGTTTCGCGTTTTCGGACAGATGAACCGGAGGGGAAAAGTTGCGAGTTCGATAGGTTAGGGGTGTGTGGCGGACGAACGGACTGCGTATCCGGAATCGTCTCGTCGTTCTGAGCAACTTTCATGTTGAAAATATTTTAATCCGAGTTACGGATTAAAAGATATGATTTTCTAAAGATTTTAATAATTTCTGGAATTTAATTAATTATTTAAATCTAACATTATCCAAAACAGTGTTTGCTGACGTCATCATGACGTCAGCATGACGTCAGCAGTCAACAGGGGCGTTGACTGGTCAAACTGACGTGTGGGACCAGCGGGGCCCACCTGTCATACCCTGTTTAGGCTAATCAGGTTTTAGCTAAACTAATCACAGTTTAATTAGACTAATTAGTTAATTTGATTAATCTAATTGTGTTTAATTAACTTAATTAATTCCTTAATTAATTAATTAATTAATTAATTATTTTTATTATTATTAAATTTTAATTCCTTTTTTTTTAATAAAACGTTCTGATCGTGGGGCCCCCCTGTCATAGGCACAGGGGGCCTTAACGGGTTTTGGGCGCTGGGGCGACGGCTGTCGCCCGAACGGGTGCTGGGCGTGCTGGCGCCCGACTCGGAGGGGGGGCGAGCAGGCGCAGCTGCGGCGCGGGAGCCGGCAGAAAGCAAGGGGCGGCGCCGGCGCGGCCTGGCATGGCGGAGCCGAGGCGGGAGGCGAGGTGACAGGAGGGGC
>NW_025264740.1:0-1554 GCF_018294505.1 Triticum aestivum
TCTCTCTCAAGCAACCCTGCAACCAAATAACAAAGAGTCTCTTGTGTCCCCAACACACCCAATACAATGGTAAATTGTATAGGTGCACTAGTTCGGCGAAGAGATGGTGATACAAGTGGTATATGGATGGTAGATAATAGTTTTTGTAATCTGAAAATATAAGAACAGCAAGGTAACGAATGATAAAAGTGAGTGAAAACGGTATTGCAATGTGTTGAAACAAAGCCTATGGTTCATACTTTCACTAGTGCAAGTCCTCTTAACAATAATAACATAATTGGATCATATAACTATCCCTCAACATGCAACAAAGAGTCACTCCAAAGTCACTAATAGCGGAGAACAAACGAAGAGATTATGGTAGGGTACGAAACCACCTCAAAGTTATTCTTTCCAATCAATCTGTTGGGCTATTCCTATAAGTGTCACAAACAACACTAGAGTTCTTACTAGAATAACACCTTAAGACACAAATCAACCAAAACCCTAATGTCACCTAGATACTCCAATGTCACCTCAAGTATCCATGGGTATGATTATACGATATGCATCACACAATCTCAGATTCATCTATTCAACCAACACATAGAACCTCAAAGAGTTCCCCAAAGTTTCTACTGGAGAATCACGACGAAAACGTGTGCCAACCCCTATGCATAGGTTCATGGGCGGAACCCGCAAGTTGATCACCAAAACATACATCGAGTGAATCACGTGATATCCCATTATCACCACAGATACGCACGACAAGACATACATCAAGTGTTCTCAAATATTTAAATACTCAATCTGTCGGAGTAAATGACCACGGGTAGCCTAGCCGGCTCCCCCCGGCCCGTCTGAAAAAATTATGAGCCGATCCGGCCCTCAAGAATCCAAGACGTGGGGCCGCCTTCCCCTTGCCGGCTGTCTCCCAGGCCGACTATCGGAAGGCGGCCCGGCTTTAGCCCTCATGAAGAAAGCGCGGGAGGGCCGGCTCCAAGAAGCCGGCCACGAGAAGGCCGACTCCAAGAGGCTGGCTCCCACAAAGCGGTCAAGATCGTACCCTCGAAGTCTGCATCCACATAACGGCGATGTGGCGGGGCGTGGCTACAGTAAAGCCTGCCACCCCCGAATCCCGGAGCATGCCTGGCACAGTGCGCCATACGGGGTGGCCATGACCCGTCCGGCGCGGCACTGTTGCCATGCTGACCCTGATGCCACCCACGATGGGCTGTCAGCGCGGCCCACGGGCGGTGGGCCCCTTCAGGTAGAGAGACACCCAAAGGCGGCCAGGCCTCCCCCAGTCGGCCCAAGACGGGGCCGGCTCCCCGCAGCCGGCTTGCCTCCTCCCTCGAAGGAGACGCCCCATTAAGGAGACAAGACGCGGTGAGGCTACAACGATCGCCCGCCGGGCGGCGGCACTGTAGCCACGCCCACCTCGGCGAAGCCCTCATCACCAGGTTGAGGCAACAGTAACCAGCCACCGACAAGGCCCTGGACAGTGGGGCCTGCCTGTCGACCAAGGAGCCGGCAGCCGGCGGGCCCCAGCAGCCGGCGCAGAAGCTGGCGAGC
>NW_025264741.1:0-1554 GCF_018294505.1 Triticum aestivum
CTCCCCCCTTGGCTCCTTTATATACGGAGGCAGGGGCACCTCTAAACACACAAGTTGACACAAGTTGATCCACGTGATCGATTCCTTAGCCGTGTGCGGTGCCCCCTGCCACCATATTCCTCGATAATACTGTAGCGGAGTTTAGGCGAAGCCCTGCTGCTGTAGTTCATCAAGATCGTCACCACGCCGTCGTGCTGACGAAACTCTTCCCCGACACTTTGCTGGATCGGAGTCCGGGGATCGTCATCGAGCTGAACGTGTGCTCGAACTCGGAGGTGCCGTAGTTTCGGTGCTTGATCGGTTGGATCGTGAAGACGTACGACTACTTCCTCTACGTCGTGTCATTGCTTCCGCAGTCGGTCTGCGTTGGGTACGTAGAAAACACTCTCCTCTCGTTGTTATGCATCACATGATCCTGTGTGCGCGTAGGAAAATTTTTGAAATTACTACGAAACCCAACAGTGGCATCCGAGCCTAGGTTATTGATGTTGATGTTATATGCACGAGTAGAACACAAGTGAGTTGTGGACGATACAAGTCATACTGCCTACCATCATGTCATATTTTGGTTCGGCGGTATTGTTGGACGAGAAGACCCGGACCAACCTTACGCGTACGCTTACGCGAGACCGGTTCCCTCGACGTGCTTTGCACAGAGATGGCTTGCGGGCGACTGCCTCTCCAACTTTAGTTGAACCAAGTATGGCTACGCCCGGTCCTTGCGAAGGTTAAAACGGAGTCTATTTGACAAACTATCGTTGTGGTTTTGATGCGTAGGTGAGATTGGTTCTTACTTAAGCCCGTAGCAGCCACGTAAAACATGCAACAACAAAGTAGAGGACGTCTAACTTGTTTTTGCAGGGCATGTTGTGATGTGATATGGTCAAGGCATGATGCTGAATTTTATTGTATGAGATGATCATGTTTTGTAACCGAGTTATCGGCAACTGGCAGGAGCCATATGGTTGTCGCTTTATTGTATGCAATGCAATCGCGATGTAATGCTTTACTTTATTACTAAATGGTAGTGATAGTCGTGGAAGCATAAGATTGGCGGAACGACAACGATGCTACGATGGAGATCAAGGTGTCGCGCCGGTGACGATGGTGATCATAACGGTGCTTCGGAGATGGAGATCACAAGCACGAGATGATGATGGCCATATCATATCACTTATATTGATTGCATGTGATGTTTATCTTTTTATGCATCTTATCTTGCTTTGATTGACGGTAGCATTATAAGATGATCTCTCATTAAATTATCAAGAAGTGTTCTCCCTGAGTATGCACCGTTGCCAAAGTTCGTCGTGCCCAGACACCACGTGATGATCGGGTGTGATAAGCTCTACGTCCATCTACAACGGGTGCAAGCCAGTTTTTGCACACGCAGAATACTCAGGTTAAACTTGACGAGCCTAGCATATGCAGATATGGCCTCGGAACACGGAGACCGAAAGGTCGAGCGTGAATCATATAGTAGATATGATCAACATAACGATGTTCACCATTGAAAACTACTCCATCTCACGTGATGATCGGTTATGGTTTAGT
>NW_025264742.1:0-1554 GCF_018294505.1 Triticum aestivum
GAAGAGATTATGGTATGGTATGAAACCACCTCAAAGTTATCCTTTCTGATCGATCTATTCAAGAGTTCCTACTAGAATAACACCTTAAGACACAAATCAACCAAAACCCTAATGTCACCTAGATACTCCAATGTCACCTCAAGTATCCATGGGCATGATTATACGATATGCATCACACAATCTCACATTCATCTATTCAACCAACACAAAGTACTTCAAAGAGTGCCCCAAAGTTTCTACCGAAGAGTCAAGACGAAAACGTGTGCCAACCCCTATGCATAAGTTCACAAGGTGAACCCGCAAGTTGATCACCAAAACATACATCAAGTAGATCACGTGAATATCCCATTGTCACCACAGATAAGCACATGCAAGACATAGATCAAGTGTTCTCAAATCCTTAAAGACTCAACCTGATAAGATAACTTCAAAGGGAAAACTCAATCCATTATAAGAGAGTAGAGGGGGAGAAACATCATAAGATCCAACTATAATAGCAAAGCTCGTGATACATCAAGATCGTGCGAAATCAAGAACACGAGAGAGAGAGATCAAACACATAGCTACCGGTACATACCCTCAGCCCCAAGGGTGAACTACTTCCTCCTCGTCATGGAGAGCGCCGGGATGATGAAGATGGCCATCGGTGATGGATTCCCCCACCGGCAGGGTGCCGGAACGGGCTCCCGAGATGTTTTTGGTGGCTACAGAGGCTTGCAGTGGCGGAGCTCCTGATCTATGGTGCTCCTAGATGTTTTCAGGGTATATGGATATATATAGGCGAAGGAAGTCAGTCAGGGGAGCCACGAGGGGCCCACGAGAGTGGGGGCGCGCCTAGGGGGGTAGGGCGCGCCCTGGACCCTCGTGGTCACCTCGTTGCTTCTGTGACATCTACTCCAAGTCTTTTGGATTGTGTTTGTTCCAAAAATAACTCTCCCGAAGGTTTCATTCCATTTGGACTCCGTTTGATATTCCTTTTCTGCGAAACACTGAAATAGGCAAAAAACTGCAATTTGGACTGGGCCTCCAGTTAATAGGTTAGTCCCAAAATAATATAAAAGTGTATAGTAAAGCCCATTAAACATCCAAAATAGATAATATAATAGCATGGAACAATAAAAAATTATAGATAAGTTGGAGACTTATCACATTGCTACTATCATCTTTCAACTTAGTTTTCTCTAGGAACATATAAAAAACATAGGGAAGCTATAACACGAGCTACTGATCTACAACATAATTTGCAAAATACTATCAAGACTAAGTTGATGATAAATTAAAGTTCAATTAATCATATTACTTAAGAATTCCCACTTAGATAGACATCCCTCTTGTCATCTAAATGATTACGTGATCCATATCAACTAAACCATGTCTGATCATCACGTGAGATGGAGTAGTTTTCAATGGTGAACATCTCTATGTTGATCATATCTACTATATGTTTCACATTCGACCTTTCGATCTTAGTGTTCCGAGGCCATATCTGCATATGCTAGGCTCGCCAAGTTTAACCCGAGTATTCTGCACGTGCAAAACTGGCTTGCACCCGTT
>NW_025264743.1:0-1554 GCF_018294505.1 Triticum aestivum
AAGACGTTCGAAACAAAGCTCGATAACAAGTTTAATGAATTGCTCGCGCGTCTTCCACCACCACCACCCGCTGCAGCTAACGCACCTCTCCAACAACAACAACAACAACGACTACCTCCACGTCGCGAAGCAGACCTCCGCCGAGCAAGCCGTGTTCCTCTTGCGTTTGGCCAAACTGTTGGTGCTGCTGTTGATACTTCTGTGGCTCCTGCTGCTGATGCGGAGGAGGATGATTATGTGGGAGACTATGAGGATGAGGTTGATCAAAATCAACACTACGTGCAGCCACCTGTACCACCACCAGCAGGTCGACCTCAGGTATATATTCGTAATGGTAGGCCTGCACCACCACCTCAGGTACGAGATGATGTCCATATTCCTAAACTGAAATTGAATATTCCACCATTTGAGGGTAGATATGTTCCTGATATATATCTTACTTGGGAGTTAGAAACTGAACGACGATTTACATATTTACAATATCCTGAGGAGAGACGAGTTGCTGCTGCCGTTTGTGCTTTCACTAGTTTTGCATGTGTATGGTGGTCTGAACATTGTAGATTATATCCTATTCCAACTACTTGGGCTGCTTTGAAAACTGCTATGCGTACGCGTTGGGTTCCACCATATTATCAACGTGAATTGCTTCAAAAATTGCAGCGTTTAAGACAAGGGAAAAATTCTGTAGAAGAATATTATCAGGAATTACAAACTGGCATGATTAGATGTGGTATTGTTGAGGAGAATGAAGCTATGCTTGCACGTTTTCTGGGTGGATTAAATAGAGAGATTCAGACCATTCTAGACTATAAGGAGTATACTAATATCACTCGTTTATTCCATCTTGCTTGTAAAGCTGAACGTGAAGTGCAGGATCGACAAGCATTGGGGCGAACTAACTTTTCTGCAGGCTGATCTTCATCATGGACACCACGTGCATCTTCTACTTCAACTGCACCAGCACCTCCATCTGGTGCCACCTCCAGCCGTGATACAAGAAAACAGGCACAACCACCATTATCTGCCAAGAGCGCACCTGCGGGGCCTGCACAGCGTTCTTCTTCTTCCATGGCATCAATAGGGCACACAAGTGATATTATTTGTCGTCGTTGTAAGGGAGGAGGTCATTATGCGAGGGAATGCAAATCTCCGCGTGTGATGATTGCTACTGCGGATGGTGGATATGAGTCCGCTAGTGACTATGATGAGGAGACATTGGCTCTTATTACACGTGAAGAACATGGTGGAGATGATTCTGATCATGAGACGCAATACATGGCTCCTGAAGACGCTGACAGGTATGAATGTTTAGTTGCTCAACGTGTTTTGAGTGTGCAGGTCACACAAGCTGAGCAAAATCAGAGGCACAATTTGTTCCATACCAAGGGAGTTGTGAAGGAACGTTCTGTGCGCGTCATAATAGACGGAGGGAGCTGCAACAACTTGGCTAGCATGGAGATGGTGGAGAAGCTTTCTCTCACCACAAGACCACATCCACATCCTTACTACATCCAATGGTTCAATAACAGCGGCAAGGTTAAGGTAACACGTACT
>NW_025264744.1:0-1554 GCF_018294505.1 Triticum aestivum
CGAGCTCGCCGTCGACGTAGCTCCGGTGACCATTTGGTCACCCCGACGAGTCCAACACGTTCGCAAGAACCAGTAGAGCCCCCCTAGCGCCTCACTTTGCTCGACTTCGAGCTCCAGCACCAATCCCGCGCACGACCGAACCCCGGCGGCCGCAGCCGAGCTCACCGCCGTCAACTCCGGCCACCCCGACCCCAACTGACTCCGCCAAGAGCCGCGGGTCGTCCTCAGCTTCACTCCGGTGGTCGCCACGGTCCATTTGGTGGCCGAAACAACCAAAACCACTATCGCCGCCGCACTGTTGGTCGCCGCCGGCCAGAACTCCGGCGAGCTGACGTGGCCTAGATGATTAACCACTAATCCACCACCCCCAGACGCTGACAGTGGGTCCCCAGGGCTTAGTCAAAGCTAACCAGCCCCGGGTCAACGCGGGATTAGCCCCTGGTCACTGACGTGTGGACCCCACACGTCAGGTTTGACCCGAGCCAGCCCTGTTGACCTGCTGATGTCACTGTGATGTCAGGCTGACGCAGTAAATGATATTTCTGGATTTAAATTAAATCAGGAATTCCAGAATATTAATTAAACTTCAAAAATTCATAACTTTTATTCTGTAACTCCAAATTGGACAAATTATATATGAAAAATGATCAGAAAAATCCAATCTATCCATCTGTACTATTTTCATGCATGATCAAACAAGTTAAATTGATGTTTTAATCAGAACAAGAAAAGGCACTTTAAAAGGCCATATTTGAATTTGAAATTTGAATCTTTGATTCAAATTTGTTCAAACCCTCCTGGCTTTAGTTGCATTAGCCCAACACACTCATATTGCCATGTTTCATGCATGCATCATATTGTTGCACATTGTTTGGTGATGCCTGTGTATCATTATCCTTTGCGACAGGATCTGTCCCCGAGGAGTACCGGGATTACCCTAACGAAGAACCGTATCCGTGCAACGAACCATCAGGCAAGCAACCAACCATTTGATCATATCGATACAATCCCATGTTCTCGCTCCTGCTCTCTTTTACTGCATTAAGACAACGCGATTCAAACTGCTGTGTGCTGCGGTAGTTGAACCCATTTCCTCTGCATGACCTCTCATTGCCACAGTAACTAGATGAAACCCACTAGCATGTGTAGGAGTTGATTGAGCCTTATGTATGTGTTGTTCCTACCTTGCTATGCCTGCTATGCTTAGAGTCGTGTCAGGTCTGGTTCATCTGGGTGATGGGCTAGAGTGAAATGTTAATGTCGGTAATGAGAGTGGTGTGGTGAACACGATTTGGTAAAGGTATCGATGAGAGGCCATGTAGGAGTACATGGTGGGTTGTTTCATTGAAGCCGACCTTAAGCACTGAGATCTGTATGTGTGATTTAAGAATCAGCTACTACCATGCATTGGGCCCGAAACCAATGGACCCTCTCGACTTCTTATTCACCCTAGTTCTCCGTCCAGGAGTTGCAAGTAGTTTCTGGTGTTTGTAGCCTACTGGAGGCCGTGGACAGCGCTGACCGTAGGGGTGGGCTGTGATGCGGTAGGTACGT
>NW_025264745.1:0-1554 GCF_018294505.1 Triticum aestivum
GTTTCTCTCGAAAGAATTGAGTGGGAGGATGGTGGAGACTTGATGAGGTTATTGAACCATCACTTCAACCAGTGTGTAGCACGGCACAGGAAGTTGTTCCCGTGGCACCTACACCAATTGAAGTGGAAGCTTATGATATTGATCATGAAACTTCGGATCAAGTCACTACTGAACCTCGTAGGACGACAAGGACGCGTACTACTTCAGAGTGGTACGGTGATCCTGTCTTAAAAGTCATGTTGCTAGACAACAATGAACCTACGAGCTATGGAGAAGCGATGGTGGGCCCAAATTCCGACAAATGGTTAGAAGCCATGAAATCCGAGATAGTATCCATATATCAGAACAAAGCATGGACTTTGATGGACTTGCCCGATGATTGGCAATCCATTGAGATAAATGGATCTTTTAAGAAGAAGACGGACGCGGATGGTAATGTCACCATCCATGAAGCTCGACTTGTGGCGAAAAGTTTTTCACAAGTTCAAGGAGTTGACTACGATGAGTTTTTCTCATCCGTAGCGATGCTTAAGTCCATCGGAATCATGTTAGCATTAGCTGCATTTATGAAATCTGGCAGATGGATGTCAAGACAAGTTTCCTTACTAGTTTCGTAAGGAAAGGTTGTATGCAATACAATCAGAAAAGTTTTGTCAATCCTAAGGATGCTAAAAGGTATGCTAGCTCCAGCGATCCTTTTAAGGACTGGAGTGAGCATCTCGGAGTTGGAATGAATGCTTTGATGATGATCAAAGATTTTGGGTTTGTACAAGGTTTATGAGAAACTTGTATTTCCAAAGAAGTGAGTGGGAGCACTATAGAATTTCTGATGAGTATATGTTGTTGACATATTGATGATCAGAGATGACGTAGAATTTCTAGAAAGCATATAGGGTTATTTGAAAGGTGTTTTTCAATAGAAAACCTGGATTAAGCTACTTGAACATTGAGCATCGAGATCTATAAGGATAGATCAAAATGCTTAATGATACTTTCAAATGAGCACATACCTTGACATGATCTTGAAGGTGTTCAAGATGGACCAGTCAAAGAAGGAGTTCTTTCCTGAGTTGTAAGGTACGAAGTTAAGACTTAAAGCTCGACCACGGCAGAATAGAGAGAAAGGACGAAGGTCGTCCCCTATGCTTAAAACGTAGGCTCTTCAGTATGCTATGCTGTGTACCGCACCTGAAGTGTGCCTTGCCATGAGTTAGTCAAGGGGTACAAGAGTGATCCAAGAATGGATCACAGACAGCGGTCAAAGTTATCCTTAGTAACTAGTGGACTAAGGAATTTTCTCGATTATGGAGGTGGTAAAAGAGTTCGTCGTAAAGGTTACGTCGATGCAAGCTTAACACCTATCCGGATAGCTCTAAGTAGAGATACCGGATACGTATTATGGGGCAACAATTTAGAATAGCTCCAAGTAGAACAGTTGTTTGGAATAGCTCCAAATAGAGCGTGGTAGCTGCATCTAGGAGATGACATAGAGATTTGTAAAGCACACACGGATCTGAAAGGTTCAGACCCGTTGACTAAAACCTCTCTCACAAG
>NW_025264746.1:0-1554 GCF_018294505.1 Triticum aestivum
GTCCGGTTTCATGCCCCACTATAATGTTTGGACCAAGCACGGAGAAAGAGGGGTTATGATGGAAGACAATGAAGAAGAAGAGGACGACGACAGCTATCCTGGCCATGGGTTCCCTGAATACGACGATACAACAATGGGGGAAGAAGCTGAGCCGGTAATGCGGGAAGAAGCTGAGCCGGCAATGCGGGAAGAAGCTGAAGAAGAGGCATCAGATGAGCCCGTTGATGATCTAGGTCGGGCCATTGCCGATGCAAAGAGAAACTGCGCAAGTGATTTGGAGAAGAAGAAGTTGCAGCGTATGTTAGAGGATCACAAAAAATTGTTGTACCCGAATTGCGTAGGTGACAAGAAAAAGCTGGGCACCACACTGGAATTGCTGCAATGGAAGGCAGAGAATAGTGTATCTGACAAGGGATTTGGAAAGTTGCTGGTAATGATAAAGGATATGCTTCCAAAGGACAACGAATTGCCCGAGAGTACGTACGAAGCAAAGAAGGCTGTCTGCTCTCTAGGGTTAGAGGTGCAGAAGATACATGCATGCCCTAATGATTGCATCCTCTACCGCGGTGAGTACGAGGATTTGAATGCTTGCCCGCTATATGGTGCATTGCGCTATAAGATCAACCGCGATGAGCATGGTGATGTCGAGAGCGAGCGCCCCAGGAAGAAGATTCCTGCCAAGGTGATGTGGTATTCTCCTATAATACCACGGTTGAAACGTTTGTTCCAAAACAAAGAGCATGCCAAGGCGATGCGATGGCACAGAGAAGACCGTAAGAAAGACGGAAAGTTGAGAGTACCCGCTGACGGGTCGCAGTGGAGAAAAATTGAAAGAAAGTACGGGAAGGAGTTTGGAGATGACGCAAGGAGCGTATGGTTTGGTCTAAGCGCAGATGGCATTAATCCTTTTGGGGAGCAGAGCAGCAACCATAGCACCTGGCCTGTGACTCTATGTTTGTATAACCTTCCTCCTTGGTTGTGCATGAAGCGGAAGTTCATTATGATGCCAGTGCTCCTCCAAGGCCCTAAACAACCCGACAACTACATTGATGTGTACCTAAGTCCATTAGTTGAAGAACTCTTACAACTGTGGAATGGAACAGGTGTACGTGCATGGGATGAGCACAAACAGGAAGAATTTGACCTAAAGGCATTGCTGTTCGTGACCATCAATGATTGGCCTGCTCTAAGTAATCTTTCAGGACA
Source organism: Triticum aestivum (assembly GCF_018294505.1). Taxonomy (NCBI): domain Eukaryota; kingdom Viridiplantae; phylum Streptophyta; class Magnoliopsida; order Poales; family Poaceae; genus Triticum; species Triticum aestivum. The sequence continues at coordinate 1,207 of NW_025264746.1, forward strand.
GACAAACAAGGGATACCACGGATGCACGCACTGTTTGGATGATACCGACAGTATATATTTGAATAGTTGTAAGAAGAATGTGTACCTGGGACATCGTCAATTTCTTCCGAGCAGGCATCCCGTAAGAAAGAAAGGCAAGCATTTCAAAGGTGAGGCAGATCACCGGATGAAGCCTCGCCACCGTACTGGTGCTGATGTACATGATATGGTCAAGGATTTGAAGGTGATATTTGGAAAGGGTCCTGGCGAACAACCTGTTCCAAAGGACGCTGACGGACGCGCACCCATGTGGAAGAAGAAATCTATATTTTGGGACCTGCCATATTGGAAAGACCTAGAGGTCCGCTC
>NW_025264747.1:0-1554 GCF_018294505.1 Triticum aestivum
GCCAAACAAACATGTAATAATTCCAAAATTTCGCATGGTAGTTCTATTTGGTCTAATCTGCCTGTGTAAAAAAAGTAAGGCGGGAGAAGGCAGTGTACGTATGTCGTTTCGCACACGGAGGCGACATGTTCCCTCTCGGAACCACAAGCCTTCTTGAGGGAAGCTCCGGTTTGCAAGAAGCTTACAACAAAGCTTGTCCCAATTCGGCCAAAGAAATTACCGCAGCATATTGGTGCCTTGTCATGACACCATTTCAAGTTTCATGATTTTTAGGTGTGTTTTGGAATTACAGGAATTAAAAAACCAAGTTTCTCAATCTTTGCAGCTGAGCCATGACGCCCAGATGTTTGAATTTCACTCACATATCTCTTGCATGGGACCTTGAAATTCACCCAAGGAGACACATGTGATTTTTCAAACAACTTTGGTGCACTGGAGCACATGCTTATAGTTCAAATTTGAATTATACACATTAAATGCGCATAAACTCAATTAATGTATAAAGGACAAACAAACACGTAATAATTCCAAAATTTAGCACGATACTTCTATTAGGTCTAATCTGCCTGTGTAAAAAAACTAAGGCGGGAGAAGGCAGTATACCTGTGTCGTTTCGCACACGGAGGTGACACGTTCCCTCTTGGAACCACGAGCCTTCTTGTGGGAAGTTCGGTTTGCAAGAAGCTTACACCAAAGTTTGTCCCAATTCGGCAAAAGAAATTACCGCAACATGTTGGTGCCATGTCATGACACCATGCCAAGTTTCATGATTTTCAAGCGTGATTTGGAATTACAGGAATTAAAAAACCAAGTTTCTCAATCTTTCCGGCCGAGCCACGACGCGCAGATGTTTGAATTAAATTGCCATCTTTTGCATGGGACCTAGAAATTCACCCAAGGACACACATGTAATTTTTCAAACAAGTTTGGTGCACTGGAGCCTGTGCTTGTAGTTCAAATTTGAATTATGCACATTAAATGCCCAGAAACTCAATTAATGTATAAAATAGGCCAAACGAACCCGAAATAATTCCAAAATTTAGCAGGATACTTCTATTTCGTCTAATTTGCCTATGTAAAAAAATTAATGCGGGAGAAGACAGTGTACGTATGTCATTTCGCACACGGAGGTGACACGTTCCCGCTCAGAACCACGAGCCTTCTTGAGGGAAGCTCCGGTTTGCAAGAAGCTTACACCAAAGCTTGTCCCAATTTGGCCAAAGAAATTACCGCAGCATGTTGGTGCCATGTCATGACACCATGCCATGTTTCATGATTTTCAGGCGTGTTTGGGAATTACAGGAATTTAAAAACCAAGTTTCTCAATCTTTCCGGCCGAGCCACGATGCCCAGATGTTTACATTTCACTCCCATATCTCTTGCATGGGACCTAGAAATTCACCCAAGGACACACATGTGATTTTTCAAATAACTTTGGTGCACTAGACCATGTGCTTGTAGTTCAAATTCGAATTATGCACATTAAATGGGCAGAAACTCAATTAATGTATAAAAAGGCCGAACGGACACGTAATAATTCCAAAATTTAGCACG
>NW_025264748.1:0-1554 GCF_018294505.1 Triticum aestivum
GAGTCTGAGGGGAGGAGTACTTTGTATGTGAGAGTTAAAAAGGAGCATGACCTCGTTGGAATTGAACTGTTACCTATTCCATTTGAGGAGTTCTATCAGTTTTTCAATCAATTGGCCCTCGATAAAGCAACGGTCACCTGCTACTGTCTGTAAGTAGTACTACTTTTGTCATTAAGTCTCTCTATATAACTCAGCTCTTTCATTGCATGTATTTATAATTATCCACACTATATTATGCAGATTGAAGATCGCCGAATTGAAGAAAAGACAAGTGGGTGATATTGGGTTCATTAACACATATCTCATAGATGCAACTGAGGTTGAATTTCATGCCGAAAACACCGAGGCCAACTTGCTACAATCGTTGGTAATAAACGAGCACAAAGATATAATACTCTTTCCTTACAACTTCAAGTGAGTGTTACTGTCTTGTGGCATATTCGGTTTCCCTTATTAGTCCAGGTTATAGTAATGTAATATTGATGAGTTATGCATGCGTGCGCAGGTACCACTATATTCTCCTAGAGATTAAGCTTGAGCAGGGAGTAGTAACTGTCTTAGACTCCAAACAAAAAGATCCCAAGGAGTATGCGGACATGACTGAAATGCTCGAGAAGTAAGTTAAATCGATCATTATCCACCATATCAGCAACTTCGTTCATTTCTGATATCAAGTAATTGTTTTCTTTGTATGGCAGGGTTTGGAGAAAATTCACAAAAAAAGCTCCGGGACTGCCGAAGAAGTTGCAATTTAGACACCTGAAAGTAAGTACTATAGTAGAATATTCCACGCATCTCCTAGTGATTCAAGCGCTAGTTTCATCAATACCATTTAGCATGCTTGCTAATTATCAGTTTGATTGACCTCTATTTCTTGTAAAGCGGTTGTGGCAGGGGAATGATTTCTGTGGATACTACATTTGCGAGTCCATCCGCCACACGACCTGTGAGCGGGGCTACTCTGACAAACAATATGAAGTGCGTAAATAACAATATTCACAATTTTATTTTATTACCATCATTTGTGTTGAGTTTCATTCATTCATATATATATATGTATTGACCCCCTTCTTAAAATTAGATGTTTCGGATGCGGGATGAACTCCTAGCACCAGATCGCCTGTTAGCAATTCAAGAGGAATTGGCGGCATTCTTTCTTGACCACGTGATCGCTGAAGATGGAGAATACTATGTGGACCACGTGTCCGTATGTTAGGAGATTATATTTGTAAAAGATAATTATTGTATATATGTAGCCGGTAGTGTCGGATAGATATACGAGAACTTGTTGTTCGACCAATCTCTCGGAGAAGGAGAGGTGATCGATATCACTTCTCTCTGTATGCATATATGTTCATGAAGATCTTCTGTTTCCTTCGTTTGCTTACTAGCTAGCTAGCGTGTCTAGCTAGTCCTCTCTATACGTATGTATAGTACGTAGCGTCGACCAAGCACAGACAAAAGAGAGGACACTTCTCTCTATTAATTAGCTAGGTAACACAATATATGAAACACCTAAATTAACCCCCCAAAACCCCCAACCCCCCCCCCCTT
>NW_025264749.1:0-1554 GCF_018294505.1 Triticum aestivum
TCATAAACTTGCCCCTAAAGGAGCTATCCTTTTAAACAGGATTGGATAGCGAAGGCAAAGCTGATCAGGTGTCCGACTCCCCTTCCCAAAACCAGGCCGGATCCCGTGCTTGTCAGGATGTTGAAGATAATGCCTTTGGAGGGAAGTAAGGGGAAGGACAAGGGAACTATGGCCTCCTCGAAGGAGGCTTATCCGAAGGGAGGAACCGACAATTCCTCTCCCAAGGGGAAGAAGAGGGCCGCCTCTGACGACCCGGAGACCATGGCCCCGAAGCGGGGGAGAAAATCCTCGTCAGAGGGTCCGACGCTGGGGAGTTCCTCGGCCGAACTACGCCCTCAAAGGGATCAGCCCTCCAGCGAGCCGTAAGTAGAGAGAGGTTTTCCTTTTGAGGGATGAGAGAAATCCTTGATGTATATCTGAGAAGATTAACCGAAATTTTACCTTGTAGCTCGAACCTCAGCCCTTCTCAGCAGAGCTCGTCTTCGGGGGATCTTCTTCTGGAGATGATGGAGAGCGGGACGACTCCCCCTGCCGTACTGCCTAGTGAGGCGGGCGACCCTGAGGTGTCGTCGTGGAGGGTTTCTCTGAATCCGGCAGGGGCGGAAGATAGCTATGTGGCCCCCCAAGGCTCTCCGTGTCCGGCCTTCGAAAGAGGCTATAGGACAAGTCCGGCACCGTCTGGTGCTCGGTCGGAGGAGCTAAAGATTCTGCTGGGGCGAGCTTCCATCTCAGAGGAGCACCGTGCATTGATGGGCACGGTGATTGAAAGGATTTCATCCGCAGAAAGCGGATTGCATGAGGCCATCAAAAGTTTACTGACGGGTTTTGAGGTACGTTAGATAATGTACACTTTTGTCAGTTGCGCATAAGTAAGGTGCGCCCTGTGTAGATAGTAGCCCCTGAGACTCTGCGCGTTGTCAAGAAATGACGGCACGCAGAGGATCATAATCCCAGGTCTAAGATGTCGCCTTTGAATGTAGGTGGCGAGGTGGCCGGAATCAAGCTGAACTGATGATGTGGCCGAACTAAAGCGGCAACTAGATGTGGCAGATGCCGACATCGCGCTTGTCAACAAGCGGCTTGATGAGGCTCAAGGTATGTAATTCTTCGGGCGGCATCAGGTAAGAGGAGCTTCATGCCAGTGTCTTACAATGTGTGTGCTCGACGCAGATGGTACGGCCGCCGTGGAGAATCTTAGGGCAGAACTTGCCCGAGCTAAGGAGCAAGCCAGAAAAAGCAATGCGGCTGCCGAGAAGGCCCTTGAAGAGCTGAGAGCCGAACAGGCTGCTCATTGCCGAAGCAAGGAGGAGATCGCCGAGATGGCCGAAAAGTTAAAAAGCGCTACCGACCGTTGCAGACTTCTTGAAGAGGAGTACCATGCAAAACAGACGGACTTAGAGAAGGCCGTTGCCAATGCCAAGGACGCGCGCTCTGTGATGAGAGCTGCGAAGGAGGAGCTGCGTCAGGCCGAACAGATTGCGGCTGGAAAGCCCTTTATGCTGCGAAGGAAATTTTGTGATCCGAAGTTTGCTCTGTTGGACCGGATGTGGAGTG
>NW_025264750.1:0-1553 GCF_018294505.1 Triticum aestivum
AAAGTTCTTTTGAATTTATTTTCAATTTGGAGTTATTTGAGTTTTATTCAAATTATTTTTCTCCAAAAACAAAATATATGGAAAATAGGGTAACATGATTCCCTACATCAGAAAATTGGAGAGAAATTAATTTGAAGTCATTTTGGTATTTTAAAAATGATTTTTATTGGATTTTATTGGACCAGTAACACTGTGTGAATTATTAGAATTTTTGTGAATTTTATTTGAAGCTAAAATAATGTTCATGTTGTAGAAAATCTTTTTCTGCAAATTTTGGTATATTATATGCTTATATAAAAGTTTTAGTCATTTTTTTTTAGTTCTCTGAAATTTTTGTTTAAAAAAAAAAATACCGCAGCGCCTTGGGCCAAAGGCCCAAGCCGCCAAAACCACCGGCCAGCCACAAGGCCATCACACGCGCCGCACCAAGGGAGCCAGGGAGCCGCTCCTTTTCCTTTTTCCTAATACTAGTAGGATTTGATCCCGTTTCGTTTATTCCGATTTGTTTCTAGATCTTTTCCCTTTTGTTTCCTAATTCTAATCTATTTCTTGTCCCCTACCCCAAGCAAAACCCTCCCTTCCCCAATATAAATATGCAAGCACCCCCCCTCTAGCACATCAAATCAACACCTCTCCTCTGCTCTCCTCACCCCACGTCGCTGCGCCACCTCGCCGGAGTTCGCCGGACCACCGCCGCCATTGCCGCCCCGCCCCACCACCTCCGGCCATCCTAGCCACCCACCGACCCTACCGTCCCTTCCCCGACGCCAGAGGGCCACCGGAGGACGTCACCGGAGCTCCACCAGAACCTCATCATCGGAACTGCTACAGTAAATCCCGACCTACTTTTTTTTCGTTCTGTTTTTTTTCAGAATAGTTTCAATCTTGTAAAATCCATAGTTAATTATCTACGAGGTATTTTTGAGTGATTCCAACTGCCTTGGATCACAAATTTTATGAAGTTTCTGTTAGTTCAATTGTATTTCATATTTGAGCAGTTTAAATTTGTGTTTGTATGAATTTTCTCAAATCACTAGATTTGAGATATTTTGAGTTAGGAATATTATTTTCGACCGATTCTTTTTGCTCCTGGTCTCTAGGACCTTTGTTTATCCAGTAGTATTTAGTATTTTATTTTCAGGTTAATTTAAATTAGGTTTTTAGCAAAACAGTACTGTTTTAGTTATAGTTTTGGTTTAGTCTTTTCTTTATTGTTTTTATTAGTTTCAAATTATTTCTTTTTTTTTCACTCTTGAAAAATTTAGTTTTGTTTCTGTTAGTCAACAAAAGAAAATTTTGTTTTTATAAAAAAAATTCTTAGTTTTGTATGAAAACTTGTTTAGGTCATAGTTAGTGTTTTATAAAAGCTTTTTATTTGTTTCTTTTTGCAAATAAAATTTTATGGAAAAAAATACTTTCTGTTAAATTAGTTATTTTACATTTTATTTTCTGTTAATTTATTAGTTTAGTATTTTAATTGTTGTTAAATCTTTACTTACGGCAAAACTATATTAGATGTTTGTAGCAAAGTCATAGATCTTCGTTAGTAGTTT
>NW_025264751.1:0-1553 GCF_018294505.1 Triticum aestivum
GGCGGCGCGGCGTGGGGTGGCGGAGAGGAGAGGAGAGGTGTTGGTTTGATGTGTTTAGAGGGGGGGGGTGCTTGGGTATTTATATTGGGGAGGGGAGGGTTTTGCTTGGGGTAGGGGACAAGAAATAGATTAGGATTAGGAAACAAGAGGAAAAGATCTAGAAATAGATACGGAATAAACGAACATAGGACAAGAGTCCTACTAGGACTAGGCAAAAGAAGGAAGCGGCGGCTCCCTGGTGCACGCGCGCTATGGCCTCTTGGCCGGCCGGCGGCTAGTGGCTTGGGCCTTTGGCCCAAGGCGCTGCGGATTTTTTTTTAAACGGTCTCGCGCGCAGAAAAATAAATAAAAGAAAATCTAAACGAACTCCAAAATTAATAAAGTAAATTTTCTCCGACTCCTAAAAATGAGTCGAACAAAATGAACTTTACTCCGGGCCTAAAAAGCAATTTTGAAAACGCACAATTTTCCCTATCCGAATAAAATGCAAATAAAACTCCGGCAAACAAAATTTGATCTATTCATTAAATCTTCATTTTCCTAAATTTGGGAAAGTCATATTATTCCCTCTCTTATGTTTTTGATAACGGAAAAATAATTGAAGATGAAATAAATAAATCAAATGATCCTCTTTTCAACTCGAGAAAACTCTCAATATGAAAATAACGAAATCTCCAACTCTCTCCAAGGGTCCTTGAGTTGCGTGAAATTTCTAGGATCGACCAAAATGCAAGAAAATAAAATATGCATGATGATCTATTCCAAATTGAAAATAAATTCAAAGGGGCTTTGAATTTAATTCTTTGAAACTCCCAACTCATATTTCATATAATTTGAAGAAGTCATTTTATCTTATCTCGTGAAAATCATTGAGTTGCTTAAAGTTTCTGAATTGGAAATATTTTCAAATGAAATTCAAATATTCTCAACACCCCTTGTCATTTAAATAAATGGAAGAAGTCATGTCATCTTCTCTCCAGGGTTTTTGTGATGAAAGGAATTTGAATTCACGAAGATCAGAGAACCAATATGAAAGTTTGGGAAAGTCCTTTTATTCCCTCTCATTTAACTTTCAAAAAGAATTCGAATCTCACTCAATTCACGCAATCAATCAAACAATCAATCAAATCTATCTATTTGTTTATAACATTCCAAAATTTAGAATTTTGGGATGTTACAAACTACCACCCTTAAAATGAATCTCGTCCTCGAGATTCGGAGAGGCTAGAAAGAATAGGTTAGGGTTTGGGGTCTTCTCAAAGTCCATCGATCATCTCCGAGGTCTCGGGTGCTACCACCCTTAGAAACATTGTTACGGTTTCATCAAAACTCATATACTCCATCCTTATCGTTGACAGTGTCAGTCTTCTCAGATATTAAGGATAATCCCTTCTCTGGGCTCTTTCGGTAGTGGCATAACCTTTTCCTTAATTCTTATGTCCTTTCATCTTGGTAAGGTTATTCTGAAATTGGGTCTTCTTAGCTGACGGTCTGGCGCCAAGACTAAACAACTATCGATATCTCATGACGGTCAACAATTTATGGTTTCTCCT
>NW_025264752.1:0-1553 GCF_018294505.1 Triticum aestivum
AGCACCATCGTTGGAGGCCATCTTTCGTTCGAGAGAAACCAGGATGGCAGAAGCCGTGTTGGAATGGGGAGTAGGTGACCCGTCTACTTATACCATCCCACCGCATGTTGACACGGAACGTTTCCCTAGGTTCCGGTCATTTTTTGGGGTCTCTTTATTGTGTTAAATGATGGCCTGCAAAATATACATGGTAGTGTAGCATATTCATGTAGGTATTGCAGTAGAAAGTGTCTCAACGTAGCACTGTCAGCGACCCCTGACATACAGGACCCACTGGGCAGCCCCTCCATCAACACCAATGCTGCCCAGCGGCCCAACAGGCTCAAACACCCCCAACACTCGAGTCCAAGGGCCAGAGTGGGCCAACTGAAGCCCACAACCGAACTACTTGAGGAGAGACACAGAGGAGCCCATCGCATCCGGTGGATCATTAGAATGGCGGTGGCTACCTACTTGATTCCCCTTTCCTCGACCTGGATCAAGAACCCTAGCTACAATTGTTGTAATTCATGTGTAACAGAGATCATTGATCGACTCCAATATTCGTAGATCCAGCGTGAGTTGTATCCCCAAGTGTTACCCTAACATCTGGTATCAGAGACCCAGCCACCACTCCTCCCCGCTCCGTACTGGCGCATCTCATCGAAACCAGACGCGTTGTACTCAGAAACGATGTTCACGGACCCTGTGGAGGTATGCATATGCATTTGATCAGGCAGAAAGTGCAACCCACATAGTCAAGGTCCAGCTGTTGTGCATCACTAATTGCAGGCCACGCGGGCGCAGGACAGTAGCAGGTGTGGAGAGGGACTGCTGGATGGAAGTGGCTTCGGTTTCTCGGGGTGCCGGCCTTTGCCGCCGTGATTGGGTTGGAAGCAATTAATGTCTTCCAATTTGTCCATAGCCTGGCCGCATGTTGGTTGTGATGAGGATTTTAGGAAATTGATTGCGGTTTTCAGTTTCTGTTTGCATTCGGCATCCGAGGTTCTGGCCTGTGGCGCAGTCCGCTGCTTCGGGTGTCCCGTGGAGAGCGTACAAGGGTTTTACAAGTGGTAGGTTATATCTGCAATACGGGCCTTGTGAAGATCGGAATCCACAAGAAGATACTAGCATTTTTCTTAAATATGCAACAAACATTTTTCATATAAGTGACTACCATTTCTATAAACATGAGATCAATATTCTAAGAATACATGATGGACCCTAAAAAATGAATACATGATAGACATTTTTGAATAACTCACGGATACTTTTTAAGATATGTGATAAACATTTTCCAAATACCTAGCGTATAGTTTGCATATGTGTGATGTACATTTTTAAGTAAGTCACAGATACTTTTTAAGAAATGTAACAAACATTTTTTCAATACATGGCGTATTTTTTGCATATGTGTGATGCACATTTTTTAAATATCATATGAATATTCTACCGATACATGTGAAAAAATTCTCAAATATATCTCTACTCCTAATGGACGAGTTGGTTGAATAGTCCCTCAACCGGTTTATTTTCGTCTCCTTTCCCACCATTTGACCGGTTTACTTTTTCTT
>NW_025264753.1:0-1553 GCF_018294505.1 Triticum aestivum
ACCTTCATGGCAATCTTGTACATCACATTACACAAGATTATCGGTCAGAACTGTGACATCAACTCCGGTGAGTTTACTTTAGGGATCATCACAATAAATGTATCATTGAAGCTCTCGGGTGCCGCAACTGCATACAGAAAATTCTTCAACGCTACGCAAACATCATTCTTTACCAACGAGCTGTGTCATTGATATAACATCGTCAGGAAACCATCTGGCCTCGGAGCCTTTGTTGGTCCCATTTGAAACAGAGCGGTCTCTACTTCAGCATCTGAAATCTCGGGAGTCAATTTTGCATCCATCTCCTCAAAGACCACCAAGTTAATATGTTGCAGCAGAAGCTCTGCCGCCTCCAACCGATCTGGTCCCATCCTCCCTAAAAGAGAGAAGACAGAGTTGTGTGAGAGGAGGAAGAAGAAGCGGCACTGCAAGGAGAGGCAACCCCATCTCAATTCTAAGAGGACTAAAAAGGAAAAGCTTGGGAATGACCAATGCACCACTATTTTCATTTCAACCTTTGACTGACCTCCATAGAGATTGGTCAGGCTAAGCCCCTTCAATTGCATCACCAATAATATAATGTAGTCAACCCTTCCAATAAAAAAATCAACCGATTGCTTGTACGATTTGTGCATTTAAAAATTCCTTCATTTTTGTTTCCTGTAAAATGGACTCTTGATGACAAATGTGTATATAGCTTCCGCTGAAAAGGTGGGTCTGGCATTCTCAAAACGGCAAAGTCCCCGTCAGCCGGATGTGCTCGAGGGTGCGCTTCAGGCCGAACTGCTGAACAACCCGGTTCATGGCTTTGAAACTGTCCCCGTAGGCAAAGGAGGTGTCTGACTCGATCATGTGCTTGAAGAAGTCACCAAGCCTCCACTCGAACTGAGACCTCCCGCCCTTCTTAGAGGATGTGGATGACGAAGAGGATGAGGATGTCGAAGCAGCGTTGCTCCTTGATCCGGCCATGATCTCCCACTTGATCCATAGGTGGGCGAGGACTTGGCATATGCCCTCTTTTATATATATCTGTACTGTGTGTGGTAGCCTGTGAATGCACGTACTCATTAGCATGACATGTCCATCTATCATTATTCCAGTACAAGATGATGTAGACTCTTCTTGGTAGATAAATTGAGTTCTTCAGTCAAGATTGCCAACAATTGGTTCAAAGTTTCATAGAACGATAACAGTAATTCGAGCCCAGAAGATCCAAGAGAGTAGTAGTTCGGTAACTTCTGGTAGGAATTCCAAAGCCTGACCTTTAGTTTTTACTGTAAGCAATGTCTTAGCAGATTCATTTCTAAATGTGGGTTTACATGCTAAAATACAAGTCATGTAACACTCATAGAGCATAATTAACAAGAGAATGCATCTTGCTTGTAGAATATTCTAAGGCCAGTTCTCTATTAATTTGGTACATGCTCGATGGTTAGCCTATTACTAAGGTGGGGCCCCACCACCCTCTTTTGATTACATCAAAAAGCTTTTTTAGTGAAACCAACTCAACAAAAAAATACCACAAGAGTTAAAGACAACCTTTAAGTCACAAC
>NW_025264754.1:0-1553 GCF_018294505.1 Triticum aestivum
CTTGAAAACGATATAAAGATCATTGGAATCGGAGTTACGGTTTGGAAATGGCGAGCGTTTTAAGATATGACACCGGTCTGCGATTTACAGCAAGTAGGCATCTAAATGCAACGAAATGAGCATGCTACAGCCACCAAACATGAAAACAAAATACATGGCAGTGAAGTACACAAGATGGTTGACAAAACACTAGCATTGATCCATAGGCAAATTCATCCATTAAGAGGTTCAAACAAGCATGGCTAAAACGCAAATGCAAAACAGATCTCAGACTTAGTGAAATTAACACTAGTCTGAAATTTTCAGATCACGAAGCTCTCTTCGGAGCAGCAAAACAACATGATAGAAAACCTGAACATGACAAGTAAGAACATGGCATGGAGCTACTCATCAAGCTTAACAAAACACCCAAAGTGACCTGGGGCCAAAAGGGTTCACAGAATACTCTACCGAGCTCACGAACATCGCTCGAACACAATCAGTTTTCAGACTTAGTGAAAACTGAGACATGCTGAAATTTGTCCCACGAAGGCATGTAAATGAGCTCTATGCACTCACTACGGTGCAATTCATGGCAAGGAAGGCATATAACCAGCAAGAAGGCACAAAGTGCTAGCTACACATGGCAAGAACGAAGGCATAGCATGCATGGAACACTAACGGTAGCATCGGCGAAATCGCAAACAAGTTGACGATCTGCCCAGATTAACAACGAAGCAAAAGTTGAGCTCGATTGAGTCAACCTAGAGCACTCCACATATGCCAACAAAGACATGGATGGATAGAGCATAACTTAAATATTAAAACTCCCTTACTGATCATCCTCAAAAGAGGCACGGATCGCTAGGAAACAAGCTGGACATATAGCATCATGAACTAAAATATCCCAGACTTAGTGAAAATCACTAAGTCCCTGAAATCTGCAATCTCAGGTACCCTACTTCGTAAGCTTGCACAAGACAACACACACATCCTAAAAATGCATGGGTGGCACCTCTGGAAAGAAGACAAAATGCTTCACAATTCATCCCAAAGGGGCACAGGCATATCATGCACGGATTAAATACAGCAAAAATGACAAAAGTGCATGATGAACTAACGGATCTGCAATCTAACTCACGAAGCCTCCTTCTAACAGCATTTTGGGTATCAAGATGACCTCAAATGCAAATGACTCAATGGAATGAAATGATGCACATGTCGAGTCGAAGATTTTGATATATCATATGCCCAAAACGGAGTTACGATTGCGGAGATACAAGCAGTCAAAGAATGCATAAAAATTAGAGGGAGAGGGAAAAAGTCAACCCTAGAATTTCGGATCTGAGATCCAGATCGGGGCACTGTTCACCGACGCGGAAACCGAGGTCCGCCGGGCTCTCGCCGGAGCTCACCGGAGGGAGACGCGAGGCGGCGCCGGGGAGGTTGGAGGAGGCCGGGCCGACCGGAGTCGGTCGCCGGAGCAGCGGGCGAGGGCGGCGGCGCTCGGCGGCGCCCTCGGCGGCGCGGGGCGGCGAGGAGGCCGGCGGCCGGAGCGGCGAGCGGTGGCGGGG
>NW_025264755.1:0-1553 GCF_018294505.1 Triticum aestivum
GGTGCGCTTACGTGCATGACATTAACACTCGCCATTTTGGCCGATTCGGGCCCATTTCATGGACTATTACTCACCGTTTTGGGATCCCAGAGCGACTTTTATGGTTGCTGAACCCCAACGTGCGCTTACATATCGTTCATCAACACTCACCTCTTTGACGATTCTGACCCGTTTCATAGACTATTTCTCACCGTTTGGGGTAAGGAGCAAATTCCGTGGTTACTGAACCCCGTGGTGCGCTTACGTGCAGGTCATTAACACTCGCTGTTTTGGCCGATTCTGGCCCGTTTCGTGGACTACTACTCACCAATTTGGGGTCCCAGAGCGATTTTTATGGTTGCCGAAGCCCAAGGTGTGCTTACGTGTCGTTCATCAACAATCGCCATTTTGGCCGAGTCTGGCCCGTTTCATGGGCTATTACTCATTGATTTGGGGTTTCGGAGCGATTTTATGGTTACTGAACCCTAATGTGCGCTTACGTGTAGGTCATTAACACTCACAATTTTCGCTGATTCTGGCCCGTTTCGTGGACTATTAATCACCATTTTGGGGCCCCGAAGCGATTTTAATGGTTGCTGAACCCCAAGAAGCGCTTACGTGTCATTCATCAACACTCTCCGTTTTGCCCGATTGTGGCCCGTTTCATGGGCTATTACTCACCATTTTGGTGTCCCTGTGCGATTTCCTTGCTTGTTGAACTATAAGGTCCTATTACGTGCTTACGTGCAGGTCATCGACACTCGCCGTTTTGGCTAATTTGTCCCGTCTCATGGGCTATTGCTCACCTTTTTGAGGTCCTGGAGCGATTTCCACGATTAATGATCCCCGAGGTGCGCTTACGTGTAGGTCATCAACACTTGCAGTTTTGGCCAATTTTGGCGCATTTCGTGGACTATTACTCACCATTTTGAGGTCTTGGAGCGATTTCCACGATTGATGAACCTCGGGGTGCGTTTACCTATCGGTCATCAACACTCGCAGGTTTGGCCGATTCTGGCCCGTTTCGTGGACTATTACTGACCGTTTTGGGGTCCCGAAGCAATTTTCTTGGTTTATGGACCCCAAGGTGCGCTTACGTGCATGACATTAACACTCGCCATTTTGGCCGATTCTGGCCCATTTCGTGGACTATTACTCACCGTTTTGGGATCCTAGAGCGACTTTTATGGTTGCTGAACCCCAAGGTGCGCTTATGTATCGTTCATCAGCACTCACCTCTTTGATGATTCTGACCCGTTTCATAGACTATTACTCACCGTTTTGGGGTAAGGAGAAAATTCCATGGTTACTGAACCCCGAGGTGCGCTTACGTGCAGGTCATTAACACTCGCTGTTTTGGCCGATTCTGGCCCGTTTCGTGGACTACTACTCACCAATTTGGGGTCCCAGAGCGATTTTTATGGTTGCTGAAGCCCAAGTTGTGCTTACGTGTCGTTCATCAACAATCACCATTTTGGCCGATTCTGGCCCGTTTCATGGGCTATTACTCATTGATTTGGGGTTTCGGAGCGATTTTATGGTTACTGAACCCTAATGTGCGCTTACGTGTAGGT
>NW_025264756.1:0-1553 GCF_018294505.1 Triticum aestivum
AAGATGTCGAGCATCCAGCCCTGCCACCTTGCCCGGTGAATAGAGGCAACTTGGGTTTATACTTGGGTTCTTCTGTATTGTATCGAGACACCTTATTGTGCAACGTGGGAACATGGTCCGGATAGTAGGCTGTCCTGAGGTCTGCCACCTCCTCTAGGATAACTGCCTCAGCTATGGAAGCTTCAATCTTAGCTTTGTTTCCACATTTCTGTCTCAGATGCTTGTTCTGTCTCTCAGGGCCGTACTGCCAACGATACTGCACAGGGCCCCCCAACAATACCTCGTTCGCAAGGTGCAAAATGAGATGTGTCATCGGAGTAAAGAAGCCTGGCGGGAAGATCTTCTCTAGCTTGCATATCAACTCCGGCGCCTTCTTATGCATTTCTTTTATCTTCTCAGGACATACTTCTTTAGCACAAAGCGTTCGGAAGAAATGGCTTAACTCTGCAAGCACACGCCAGACACGCTCGGGAACATAGCCCCGAACCATCACCGGCATAATCCGATCAATCCATACATGATAGTCATGACTCTTGAGCCCGGTCACTCTGCCCGTTGAAAGATTGACCCCCTTACTTATATTCGACGCATAACCATCAGTGAACTTCACGACGTGTTTCAGCCACTTGAATGCCTCCATCTTATGATCCTTTTTAAGTACGAAGTCAGCATCTGGCTTGAACCAAGATTTTCGACTGCCTGTGGGAGGTTGCATGTGAAGACGTGGTCTATCACAAATATTCTGTTGATCGACTCTAGCATTAACATTATCCTTTGTCTTATCAGGAATGTTGAGGATCATGTTAAAAAGGGACTCTGCGACATTCTTTTCGGTGTGCATCACGTCGATGTTGTATGGAAGTTTGAGGTCCTTAAAATAGGGAAGCTGCGTGAAGGGGGTAATGTGAGTCCAGTTGTGCGTCTCACCATATCCTTCAAAACATTTTTTCCCTTTACCTTTGCCTTTGCCTTTGCCTTTCCCTTCACAGGCAGGCTTAAGAGCTTTGAGCTGAGCAAGCACATCCGCACCAGAAAATGTTGGAATCTCATTTACTTCATGGACAACTTTGCCTTTTGTGAAGTTCTTCTTGTCTTCCCTATCAGGATGGTCTGGAGGGAGGAATTGTCGATGCTGGTCAAAGGCAACATACTTGCCACCCTTCTTCATCCAAATGAAAATCAAGGCCTGCATGCACACTGGGCAAGGCATCTTTCCACTTGTACACCATCCGCAGAACAGGGCATAGCCGGGAAAGTCATGCATGCAATACTGTAGCCAAACTTTCATCAAGAAATTTTTCTGCAGATGTCGGTCGTATGTCAACCTCGGGAAGTACCAAGAATGGTGCAAATCATCCACCAACGGCTGCATAAACACACTCAAATTCTTCCCTGGATATTCAGGCCCAGGAATTATAAGCGACAGGAACATGGTCTTGCGTTGCATTATGGCGCCGGGAGGGAGATTGAGCGGAATAACAAATATGGGCCAGCAGCTGTATGGATTAGACGACATACCATATGGATTGAACCCATCACCTGTTATAGCAATT
>NW_025264757.1:0-1553 GCF_018294505.1 Triticum aestivum
AATCAGAACCAACGATTTTCGTAATGTTGTCTTACTCATGGTTGATCCCTCGAGCATACACCATTACATCTTTTGGTCTGACCATTGCTATCACCGTGTTCACATGATGGTGGAAGTCCGGTAATATGGAAAATTCTGATGAGTTGTTGTTGAGCCCATCAGCAGCATTTTTGTCTCCCCCATGATTCATGTTGAACATCAACCTAGTGCTGAAAACCTTGTAAGCAATGCCTTCGTGTTCCGTTCATGAAGCTTATGCTTGGATGAAAGAAGTGACTTTCTCCAAGTTCAAGTGCACTAGGTGTAAGTTGCCAAAATGAATTTGAGAAAGGTTTGTTTTGTTTCCCTTGGAATCATCCCAAATCGGTCATGCATATGTACGAAGTATCCCAAACCCTGTTTTTTGAATTTTTTGCCTCTAGATCTTGAAAGCCCCGTAACTTTTTGTGTGCTAGGTTTTTGGGGATTTTGAAAATGTTTAACGGGGTTTCCCCAGTTAAATTTGGATGTAACTTTTCGAGTAGATGATTTTTCATATATAAAACTTTTTAATCCGAGTTCGTATGCAAAAGTTATGCCCATTTTACAAATTTCCAGAGAGATTTTACAAATAAAGTCAAAATTTATATTTGTAAACTTTCTCAACAACTAGACCACATATCTCATGGCAAATTATATTGTTTTATTTTTTTTGACATTTTTATCTTTTTAAAAAAAACTGAAAAGGCGGTCCACAGGGGTGGGGGGGGGTTTCTTGTAAGCCTCCCTTTCTCCAAGAATCTGTGTCGGAAACCCTGAGCTAGTTGGTTAAGCTAAACAACAACTTGGAGAGTTGGAAGATAAAATCTTGTCTGAGTTAGTTCATGTTAAGGGATATCTTTTGTGCGTGTGTGTGTGTGTTGAAGAAAGATGATATCTCCATTGATTGGTCCTCGTGATCAGTTGTTGGATCTATTGCCTTGTCAAGACTTTGACTTGAGTATGGGCTATCGTCAAGTCCAATCAGAACCAACGATTTTCGTAATGTTGTCTTACTCATGGTTGATCCCTCGAGCATACACCATTACATCTTTTGGTCTGACCATTGCTATCACCGTGTTCACATGATGGTGGAAGTCCGGTAATATGGAAAATTCTGATGAGTTGTTGTTGAGCCCATCAGCAGCATTTTTGTCTCCCCCATGATTCATGTTGAACATCAACCTAGTGCTGAAAACCTTGTAAGCAATGCCTTCGTGTTCCGTTCATGAAGCTTATGCTTGGATGAAAGAAGTGACTTTCTCCAAGTTCAAGTGCACTAGGTGTAAGTTGCCAAAATGAATTTGAGAAAGGTTTGTTTTGTTTCCCTTGGAATCATCCCAAATCGGTCATGCATATGTACGAAGTATCCCAAACCCTGTTTTTTGAATTTTTTGCCTCTAGATCTTGAAAGCCCCGTAACTTTTTGTGTGCTAGGTTTTTGGGGATTTTGAAAATGTTTAACGGGGTTCCCCCAGTTAAATTTGGATGTAACTTTTCGAGTAGATGATTTTTCATATATAAAACTTTTTAAT
>NW_025264758.1:0-1553 GCF_018294505.1 Triticum aestivum
ACCATGCTGTCTCGAGATTGAGCAAACGCAAATTCTAGGGAAGCAACTAGAACGTCGGGTAACAGATTTCATCTGTCACCCGCATAAATAATTTTTAGCAATAGATCTCATCTACTACCTAATTATATTATGCAATACCCATACATCTCTATGTATTCTAGATCGAAACCTGCATCTACGCATAGCACGGCTCATGATGCCACTGTAGGGGAACGCAGCAGAAAACAAAAAATTTCCGACCTACGCACCAGCCCAGGACCACTATGGAGACTGCATACAAGGTTTGATCTTTTTCGTTACCGACTCGTAGCGCAGCGGGAAGTAGAGTCGATGACGATCGGTGGTGCAGATCCCCGCAGCTAGGATTTACAACCTCCCAACCGCGAGGATGTATACCCTCATCTGCCCCTCAGACAGCCCTCCGGGAGGACCTTCGAAACTCGAACGGTCACTCGGACAGCCCTTCGGGAGGACCTTCGAAACTCGGACGGTCACACGGACAGCCCTTCGGGAGGCACTCACGAACTAAGACCGAAACTACGATCTCTCTACAGAGTTGCACACATACGGTGTCATCTATCCGGCAGGGCTTCGCCGTCCAGAACTAGTTCCTGCCGGAACCCAGACAGCCTTATGGCTCTACGAAACTCTTTTCGTGGGAGGGAGAGAAGAAGCCAGATAATGCATGGCATGTGTATGAGAGCAAGGGATGAGTGTGGAGGGCTGCCCCTCCACCTCTATTTATAGGAAATCCCAAGGGGGTAGGGTAGTTTCACAAAAAACCAGAAATGCACATGAATGAAGTCCTTCCACAAGGACCTAGGAGTGAAACCAAGGAACAAGAGGGTCCCCAAGGGGGGATACCCCATGTGGCCGGCCACACCCCCATGAGGGTCCCAAAAAATGGCTCCTATCCATCCATGTCATCCCCAAGATCTTTTGGAGCAAAGCCCCAAAAGGTGGCTTTCCATAAAGTAACCATAAAGCTGATTTTCACTATTCACGACGACATTTCTCAGCGTCTGATCGAACTGAAAATATTTATGTGGGCTAAGAACATTTCCAGTACCCACTAAAATGATTTTCAACGCGTTCCGAAACAATTCTGGTTTTAGTGATTTTCATCTGCGAAACGCATCTGAAGTGGCTCCGGCAGCTCCGGAACATTTCCGGTTTTTATCTCAGAAAATTCCAAAAAGCTTCCAGAAAGATTCTGGCATCCTCATTATCAGGCATGTGCCGAAACCAATTTGACTTAATGGTGTATCCCGAAACAACTTTTCGATATCATCGAAACTTATCCGGTGACCTCTCTCTGCGGTATGATTCCGCTGTCCGAAACTTTTTCAGTGATTTTCTCTCAGACTCCCTGTCTAGTATTCAGCAGATAGATGGCCCTTAAGCGTGTGACCCTATAGGTTCGGTGAAGTATAGACATGACCCGGAACCCCTTCCGATCAATGATCAACATCGGAGCCGTGGACACCCATATTGACCCCTATACCCACACGAATAAATATTCGAGTGAACCTCCAGTTGCCGTGTGCTATTCC
>NW_025264759.1:0-1553 GCF_018294505.1 Triticum aestivum
TCTTAGAAACGTGTGTTTTTCCCTTTTTCACTCGGAAGTGAATCATATTTGACATTTAGTCGATTGGTTCTTCACAGAACTCCTGTGATCTTGTGGCTCGCTACTCAGAGCTGGAACAAAAACATACTCAAGTCGAGCTGAGCTTGAAGCTGGTTCAGGAGAAGCTGACAAAGGCAAAGGAGGAGACCGAAGGTATGTTTGGTGAGACCCTGACGACTGCTTTTCCCCTTGCTTGTTTCAGCATCTGATCTTGCTGTAACTTGCAGGTAAGGTAAGGGAGGCCCAGCAGAAGAAATACCTTGAGCTAGCTGAGAAGATCAAGCTTGCTGACGAGAAGTTAGCTTCAGTCACCAAGCTCGAACAAGACAATACCAATCTGAAAGCTGCTCTTGGGATTGCCAACAAGGAGGTCAGTCGACTGAAAACTGACAAAGCTGCCCTGACCGACCGAGTCAGCAAATTGACTGAGAAGAAAACTGAACTGGAGGCCTTCCTGAGTGGCCTTGCCAAGAAGTTGTTTCTTATGCTTGAAGGTAAACCTCTATGCTTGGCAGACATTTCCAATTGTGATTTTTCCATTCGACCATCCTCTTGACTTAGTGACCACCCTTGCAGAATTTTGTCAAAATTTTGAAGAAGAAACTAGCCGGCTGGAGCCAAACCTCGACCCCGTCAATTCTCCGGTGAACGACGAAGTTGCCATGGAAGTTTTCCGACTGGAGTCTCGTGTTGCAACTGTCGTGGACTATCTCGCAAGGCTGAAGGCCGCCACATCTCGCATCGACTCGACGCTCTGGCCTGAGGAGACACTTCAGAATGACCTTGAGTCGCTGATGGCCCGCTTGAACACGATCCCTGGTCGAGTGCAGGAGTGGAAGAAGTCTTCGGCTCGGTGTGGTGCAGATGTCGCTCTGTGTCTGGCCCGAGTCCACTGCAAAGATGCACGAGAGGAGAAGCTGGCGGCCCTTCGGGTGGCCAATACCAAGAAGCACGACTTCAGGTCCTTTATGGAGACTTTCCTCGCAGCTGCCACTCGGATCGTCGACGGAATTGACCTTGATGAATTTGTTGCACCTTCCAGCCCTCCACAGGAGGGGTAAAAAACTTCTTCTGGCTCGACGCTTTAAATTTGCCTCGGTATGCCGAGTGAAATTGTAACCGACAAACCTTAACGGGCTTGACGCCTGAGCACTTTCGGTTCCTTTAGATATCGATTCAAACTTGAATTTGGCGCTTGAATATGATTGCCTTCGGCTCGGAATGTCTTTTGCAGGTTCAAAGCAAGGTGCCTGTACTGCAATCGATTTATTCTTTAGTCCACTTAGGCGAGCACTGGGCTGCAGCTAAGCCCCCCGAGTGAGAGGGTTGCTCTCCACTCGGCAGGGTTTTTATACCTTAGGCGGGCACATGGCTGCAGCTAAGCCTCCGAGTGAGAGGGTTGCTCTTCACTCGGTAGGATTTTTATAACTTAGGCGAGCACAGGGCTGCAGCTAAGCCCCCGAGTGAGAGGATTGCTCTTCACTCGGTAGGATTTTTATAACTTAGGCGAGCAC
>NW_025264760.1:0-1553 GCF_018294505.1 Triticum aestivum
CCCCCCTGGACACCTCCATTCGCCCCCAGTTCCTCTCCCTCGCGCTCCCACGCCATGGCCGACGCCACCGTCGCCGCACCGCCGCCGTAGCCGTGCTCCCCGTCGTCTCCACGCCGCGCCACCGTGTCCAGAAGCTCCGCCGTCCTCTACTTCTTCGAGCTAGCCGAGCCCCGAGCGCTCGCGTGCCCCGAAGCCGCCGCACCAACCTCGCCCGAACCGCCATCGCCGGAGATCCCCTTCGCCGTCGCCGCCGCAGCAGCTCGTCCCCGACCACGCCGTCCTTTCCATCAAGACCGCAGTGAGCTGGGCTAACTTCCCCTTCCTCTCTTTCTCTCTCTCGTGCACCACAGCGAGCACACTAAGCTCACCCGCACGCGCCGTCGCGGACCTCTTCGCCGACGTGCTCCCGGCCATCCTCCGGCCACCTCACCTTGTCCATCGCACTCACCACGCCGCGTTCGGGCTAACCATGCACTCCCCGCACCTCACCGCACACTCTAGCCACGAGTTCGTCTTCAACCAAACTCCAGCGGCCGCCAAAGTCGCCGCCGGCGCCAACTCCGGCCACCCCGAGCCCAACCACCACCACCAATAGTCGCGGCTCAACCTCAGCAACACGTAGATGCCTTCCGCCGTCCATTTGGTTGCCGGAATGGCAAAAAGCACTTTCGCCGCCGTGTCGGGCTCGCCGGCGGCTAGACGCCGGCGTGTTTGACTCTGACTTTGACCACGGGTGGGCCCCGGTTGACCCCCTGGGTCTATGACATGTGGGGCCCCCTTTGTTAATTAATCCAGTTAGTTTAAATCTAATTTAGTTAAACTAATTGAATACTGACATGCGGGACCCACTGGTCAGTTTGACCTGGACCAGCCCGTTGACCACTGACGTCATCATGACGTAGTGCTGACGCAGTAATTTAATTACTGGAATTATTTTTACACAGGAAATTCCAGAATATTATTTAAACTTCAAAAATTCATAACTTTTATTCTGTAACTCCAAATTGGACAAATTATATATGAAAAATGATCAGAAAAATCCAATCTATCCATATGTACTATTTTCATGCATGATCAAACAAGTTAAATTGATGTTTTAAGCAGAACAAGGAAAAGCACTTTAAAAGGCCATATTTGAGTTTGAAATTTGAATCTTTGATTCAAATTTGTTCAAACCCTTCTGGTTTTAGTTGCATTAGCCCAACCCACTCATATTGCCATGTTTCATGCATGCATCATATTGTTGCACATTGTTTGGTGATGGTTGTGTATCGGTGTCCTTTGCGACAGGTTCTGCCTCCGAGGAGTACCGTGATTACCCTAACGAAGAACCGTATCAGTGCATCGAACCATCAGGCAAGCAACCAACCATTTGATCATATCGATACAATCCCATGTTCTCGCTCCTGCTCTCTTTTACTGCATTAAGACAACGCGTTTCAAACTGCTGTGTGCTACGGTAGTTGAACCCATTTCCTCTGCATGACCTGTCATTGCCACAGTAACTAGATGAAACCCACTAGCATGTGTAGGAGTTGATTGAGCCATATGTA
>NW_025264761.1:0-1553 GCF_018294505.1 Triticum aestivum
TACACACCCAACATCATCATATCAAGTTCTGAATCCATTCTAACAACATAATGTGGTAGTAGAACTGAACTAGGCTTGTATCCATCAAACTTATAAGGTACTACTGATTAGTAACACGTGATCCTGATAGAGAGAACAGATCTTAATTCCTTAACCCCCGGTGGAAGAATGGACTGACTCAGATCAGAATGTCATAAGATATAAGGAGTAAAAAGAGCCTTACGTTCCAACCCACAAACAATTCCCCTACATATAACTAAAGAATTTCTAGACTCAACATCGACCAGTTTGGCTTGGAGAACCTACAGGCAGTCCGGCTCTGATGCCAACGCTGTCAGGACCCCGACTCGATGTCACATCGATCTAGCTGGTAACACCTCATATCACTTTGCGGCCTCACGCACGGTATCCCCACGGGTGTCGTCTTACCTTTTGCCCGGGACCGTTTGCGCCTTTTGGCTCACGTATATGATAGTGTCGCTAGCATCCATATGATAAAGAGCCCGGGCTGACATGACTAGTCGTAAACCCATAGTGGCATAGACTTACAGGGACAGGCATCCATGACCCAGCTTCGAACGTGTCGGTCATCAGCAAGTGGGTCCGGGCTGTAGCACTGGGCTAGCAGGACTCCGGTAAACCGGGCTGTAGCGGGCTAACAGGACTCCGGTACTCAAAGCGTGACATTTCCCCGAAGGGACAGACACAGGAACGAAGAAGGACACATGCCGGCCAGCCTAAGTGTTCCAGAGCAGTAGCAAGCTACCATGGCTCAGCGGTAACACTAGGAGACATTTCCCGGTAAGAGAGGCTACTAAAGATAAACAACTAGATAGTCAGATCCCACACATACCAAGCATTTCAATCATACACACATTATGCTCGATATGTGCAAATACAACGAAGCATCACAACATGACTCTACGACACAGGTACTTTATTTAAGGCTCAGGGAGCCATACATAATATACACACAAAGTTACGGGTCTCACGACCCAACATACAAGTTATACAATCATACAAGCCAACAGCGGAAGTAACTTGTCTGGGTACAGACAACTAGTAAAATAAAAGAGGCTTGGAAGCCTGGCTATACTATGTGGTCCTCCACAAGCTCAGGGTCACCACCTGGGTCTTTAGCCTACTCGTTGATGTCAACGTCTACATAGAACCCATCAGAAGGGGTTGCAGCGTCTTCTGTAAAAAATGTAGATTATAGCAACATGAGTACAAAGGTACTCAGCAAGACTTACATCAGATCCTACATACATGCATAGTATCAAGAAGGGTTGGTGGAGTTATTGCAGCAAGCCAGCTTTGACTCTTGGCTAGACTATCCTACGATACTCCATTTGAAATAGTTTTGCGCACACGAGTCCACTATTCACCACTTCAATACACTACCGAGGATCCACCTCCGTCTTCCTACGGAAGAGCCATCCTCGGCACTCACACTTATCTTGAGGCTTTTAATAGTTTCCATTTACTTGTCTATGAACTGTATAGGCAACCAAGTAGTCCTTTACCGCGGACGCGGCTATTCGAATAGATCA
>NW_025264762.1:0-1553 GCF_018294505.1 Triticum aestivum
CAGTCGTCGTTGGAGTCCCACATAATCACGAGGAAGATGGCGATGGAGAAGAGCGCCGGGACGGTGCAGCCCACAAGGAAGATCATCGCCGACCGGCTGCACTCCTCGGGCTCCGCCGCCGCCAGCAGCTGCTGCTGCTCTGTCTCGGCCATCGATCACACCCGACCGAGTTTACCTTTTTTTTTCTTTATAAGGGAAGGGAAGAATCACCCGCGTAGCTAATTATTTTTCATGGTAATTCACAAGTTACGCAAGGACCGACATGACAAAACGAAAAAGCTAACAGAACATCTTTGAGCTTGACACCAACGCTCATCACCTGCCTCCGCAGTGTATGGAGCCGCACAGCCTGAGCTCAAACCAGATTTTTTTTGGCGGACTTAGTTCGTACTTGCGGTAGCGAGCAGCTCCCAATTCTGGTTGGAGGTGATTTTAACATTATTTGAAGACGGAAGGAGAAAAACATATGATAACTTTGACGACAGATGGTCATTTATATTTAATATGACCATTGAAAGCATGGATCTTAGAGAGATCGAGCTTTCCGGTAGAAATTCACTTGGGCCAACATGTTTCCAAATCCAACGTACGAGAAGTTGGATCGTGTCCTCGCCAACGTCGAATGGGAGCAGAAGTTTCCTCTGGTGACGGTCCTAGCGTTGTCGCGCGCGATTTCCTACCATACCCCATTGCTTGTTGACTCTGGAGAGGCAACTCATGTGGGAAATAAAAACACTTTCTCTTTCGAATTAGCATGGTTTGAAAGAGAAGGGTCCTTGGATCTGATAACACGGGAGTTGGCTAAAGATCAAGGCACTACTAGAAAAAGGCCTACTAATGGCGCACTGGTTTTGCCTACTAATGACGCACTACCGGTGCGCCATTACTATCACGCCACTAGTATTTTTTTACTGGTGCGCCATTAGTATCTGGTATACTAATGACGCACCACGCAGTGCGCCATTAGTATAGCCCACGGTGCACCATTAGTATCTGGTATACTAATGGCGCACCACGTAGAAGGGCGCCATTAGTAACATTTTTTTTTTCAGATTTTTTTTTTAAATTCTTTTTTCCAAAAAAAAATTTCAATTTATTTTTTCGTTTTTTATTAATCTCAAGTCACTATGGCTTAATCTCGGGTCAATATGCTTAATCTCAGGTCAAATCGCACTCCGTGGTCAAACTTCCCGAAAGGTCACCCATCCTCACACTACTCCAGCCCAAACACGCTTAACTTCAGAGTTCTATCCAACCCAGCAACAGCTCACTTCACAGACACTTGTTGATATATCTAGCATATCAATCCTATTATACCTTGTTGATGTCCAGGACTTTGTTCATGTTCATGACTATGATGAAATTTTGAAAAATATTTCAAACTTCCCGGTCATATTACGTCTCATTTTTTGAAAAAAAATTCAAAAAATAAATAAATTTCAAAATCAATTTTTTTGAATTTTTTTGCCTCTAGATCTTGAAAGCTCCGTAACTTTTTTCTGTTATGTTTTAACATGGGAAACTTATTTTCTTTTATTTTTTTGACATTTTTA
>NW_025264763.1:0-1553 GCF_018294505.1 Triticum aestivum
ACCATGGCCATCGCCCACACATGACTTGCCTCACTAGCGGTAGATCTTCACGAAGTAGGCGATCTCCTTGCCCTTACAAACTCCTTGGTTCAACTCCACAATCTTGTCGGAGGCTCCCAAGTGACACCTAGCCAATCTAGGAGACACCACTCTCCAAGAAGTAACAAATGGTGTGTAGGTAATGAACTCCTTGCTCTTGTGCTTCAAATGATAGTCTCCCCAACACTCAACTCTCTCTCATAGCATTTGGATTTTTTGGAAAGAAGATTTGAGTGGAAAGCAACTTGGAGAGGCTAGAGATCAAGATTCATATGGTAGGAATGGAATATCTTGGTCTCAACACATGAGTAGGTGGTTCTCTCTCAGAACAAATGAGTTGGAATGGTGTATGTGTTCTGATGGCTCTCTCTTCGAATGAACAGGAGGTGGAGGGGTATATATAGCCTCCACACAGAATCCAACCGTTACACACAGTTTTCCAATCTCGGTGGGACCGAATCAACAAACTCGGTCGGACCGAAAATGTAGACCTAGTGACCGTTAGAGATTTTCGGTGGGACTGACATGCAACTCGGTAGGACCGATATGGTTAGGGTTTGGGCATAACGTAATCTCGGTGAGACCGATTACACAAACTCGGTGAGACCGAATTTGGTAATTAGCTAACCAGAGAGTTGGTCAGGCAAACTTGGTGGGACCGATTTGCTCTTTCGGTGAGACCGAAAAGTTACAAAGGGGAAACACTAAATTTACATTGCAATCTTGGTGGGACCGATTCGCTCTTTCGGTGAGACCGAAAAGTTATGAAAGGGAAACAGAGAGTTTGCAATCCCATCTCGGTGAGACCGAGATCCCTATCAGTAGAACCGAATTGCTAGGGTTTGGCAGTGGCTTATGACAAGTGAAACTCGGTGGCGCCGGATAGGAAGAATCGATAGGACCGAGTTTGGCTTAGGGTTTAGGTCATATGTGGATATGGGAAAGTAGTTGAGGGTTTTGGAGCATATCACTAAGCACATGAAGCAAGAGGCTCATT
Source organism: Triticum aestivum (assembly GCF_018294505.1). NCBI lineage: Eukaryota > Viridiplantae > Streptophyta > Magnoliopsida > Poales > Poaceae > Triticum > Triticum aestivum. Next base: position 1,037 of record NW_025264763.1, read on the forward strand.
AAGCAACACCTCATCCCTCCTTGATAGTATTGGCTTTTCCTAAAGACTCAATGTGATCTTGGATCACTGAAATGTAAAAGGAGGAGTCTTGAGCTTTTGAGCTTGAGCCAATCCTTTGTCCTTAGCATTTTGAGGGTTCCACTTTCACATCCATGCCATGCCAATCATTGAGCTTTCCTGAAATAATCATCTTGGAATAGCATTAGCTCAATGAGCTATATGTTGTTATGAATTACCAAAACCACCTAGGGATAGTTGCACTTTCAAGGAGGCATTGATTGGGTGGCGCTGAAATCTAGGGAGGTGGATCTCGAGGAAGACAAGAGGAGTGGATCTGGTTGGTGGATGAGGAAAACGAGGAGGATGCGACGGCGACCGAGGGGATGGATGGGACAAACCCCTAAGATCTAGGTTTCCATCTATATATAGCAAGTTGGTAAGGTTTAGGGTCACCTGGTCACTCCGATCATAATTGGACGGTCCGAGATAAATGGGTTAGGGAGTCTAAAAGAGAAAT
>NW_025264764.1:0-1553 GCF_018294505.1 Triticum aestivum
GCGCCGGTGCAGCTCCGCCGCCTCCGCCGCAGGGGGCGAGTGCGGCGGAGGACTCGCGGCGGCTGTTCCAGCGGCTGTGGACGGACGAGGAGGAGCTGCTCATCCTGCGCGGGTTCCTCGAGTTCACGTCGCGCCGGGGCACCGCCTTCGCGTCGCACCAGTACGACACGGGGCCCTTCTACGAGGAGATCCGCCGCAAGCTCTCCTTCGACTTCTCCAAGAACCAGCTCATCGAGAAGCTGCGCCGCCTCAAGAAGAAGTACGGCAATGGGTACCGCTGCACGCCGGGCTGCCACTCCAGCCCCTGCGGCCTGCCCAGCTGCCACTACTACAACAATGGCTACCACGGCTACGGCGTGCGCGCGCCGCCGGCGCCGCCACTGGGATACGCCTGCTATGAGGAGCAGTCACGCGGAGGCGGAGGAGAATGCGGCATCCAGTAAGCCGTGGATTCGTCATCGTCGTCCTGCAGGAGTGTATGGCCGTGTCGTTGGAGTTCTCTTTTCGTACAGTGATGATTCCTTTTCCTCTGTGACACGACGGCTTACTTCCGGTTTGATGCTTCAGTCTGCCTATATACTACTTGTGTATAAGTATAATAAAAGCTCATGTCGGCCAGCATTTCTATTTGTAGATATAGATACGGCGGATAGGACTCGGCCAGACTGCGTGCGTGGCGTGGCGCTAGCGGGCAGGAGGAGTGGCTGCATTGCTTTTGTTTTCTTTTCTCGAGCGGAGAGGCTGCCTTTTGGGGTCCGTTGCCCCGCTGACGCATGGGTCCGGGTGGAAAGACACTGGACCCAGCTGGGAGCGTGTCGCGTCCGACCCAGGATTAGCCAGAACCAGGTGACTGCTGAGGTACCTACGAAAAGGAATGAGGCAATCCTCAAAAGAAAAAGAAAAACGGAAGGGAAGCGTGACGTCGTTGGGAAGGAATAATGGAGTGCATCGGCCCGTGGGTCCGCGGTAAAATGGTCCCTCCCATGTGTTGTGAGTGGAACTCGGCCCAATAGCCCACATCAACGCGTAAAGAGCAGCAGGGCCCAGGTTCGAGCCAGTCCAGCTAGCGAGGACCGACGGGCTGAACACAAACGGAACAGAAGAAAAACTAGGTCGCTCCTCTGCTCCGCCGCGCCTCCCACCGCCTCCTCTACTCCGCCGCGTCGGGCGCCAGGCGACGTATCCTCTACGGCCGGTAGGGGCGTCGAGCACGTCGACGCGTTCCCCGCCGTCTCGCCACTTGGCTTCGATCAACGGTAGTTTCCCCAAGAACCCCCAATCCCCATCGCGTCTTGATGGCTCACTCATTTTCCTTATCGATTTCAGGCTATGGAGATCAAAGATGAGGAGATTAATATACTGTGCTGCCCTTGTACTGATGAGGAGTACTTTGCTGGTCATTAGGCATTGTATTTCAGATTATTATAGTAACAATTGTGCAGTCCAGCCATGTTTACTTTTGGGAATAGCACAAGTGCTTACTTCTTGATCCTGGTTTTTATTCCCAATTTTATTTAGCCCTTGGTTTGAGAGGCAAATTGAACCCTGCCACA
>NW_025264765.1:0-1553 GCF_018294505.1 Triticum aestivum
TTTTGGCCCATTTGGGGCAGGTTTGGGTATAAGCTTCTCAGAAACTACAGCTTCTCACAACAAGCGTGATGGTTTTGGTAGGGAACGTGCCACCTGTGGTGACGAAACGATATCCGTTGCCTCTTATTGCTTTCAAAATCTTTCGAGTGCCAACATAAAACAACAGGAGTGTTGTGTTAATTTTGGAATTTTTCGGGGTTCTTTTGGACATTTTTATACATTAACTGAGTTTTCCAGGCATTTTGTGCGCATAACAAATTTGAACTACATGCACATTCTCCAGTGTGTATAAACTGGTTGAAAAATCAAATATGTGTCCTTGGTTGCATGCTTAGGTCCCATGCAACAAATGGGAATGAATTTCTCAGACCCTGCCACCGTCACTCGGCCACAAATATTGAGAAACCTAGTTTTTAAATTCAAGTAAATCCAAAACTTGTCTGAAATTCATGAAACTTGGCATGCTATCATGGAGCAGCATCAACATGCCGCGCTAATTTTTTTGTCCCATTTGGGGTAGGTTTCGGTATAAGCTTCTCAGAAACCAGAGCTTCTCACAACAAGCTTGATGGTTTCGGTAGGGAACGTGCTACCTTTGGGGACGAAACGATAGCCGTTGCCTCTTATTGCTTTCAAAATCTTTCGAGTGTCAACAAAGAACAGCAGGAGTATTGTGTTCAATTTTGGAATTTTTGGGGTTCGTTTGGACATTTTTTACACATTAACTGTGTTTTCCATGCATTTTATGTGCATAATTAAAATTTGAACAACATGCACATTCTCCAGTGCATATAAACTGGTTGAAAAATCAAATATGTGTCCTTGGTTGCATGCTTAGGTCGCATGCAAGAAATGGGAATGAATTTCACACACCCTGCCACCGTCACTCGGCCACAAACATTGAGATACCTTGTTTTTAAATTCTAGTAAATCCAAAACTCGTCTGAAATTCATGAAACTTGGCATGCTATCATGAAGCGGCATCAACATGCCGTGGTTCAATTTTTGTCCCATTTGGGGCAGGTTTGGGTATAAGCTTCTCAGAAACCATAGCTTCTCACAACAAGCGTGATGGTTTCGGTAGGGAACGTGCTACCTTTGGGGACGAAATGATATCCGTTGCCTCTTATTGCTTTCAAAATCTTTCGAGTGTCAACAAAGAACAGCAGGAGTATTGTGTTCAATTTTGGAATTTTTGGGGTTCGTTTGGACATTTTTTACACATTAACTGTGTTTTCCATGCATTTTATGTGCATAATTAAAATTTGAACAACATGCACATTCTCCAGTGCATATAAACTGGTTGAAAAATCAAATATGTGTCCTTGGTTGCATGCTTAGGTCCCATGCAAGAAATGGGAATGAATTTCACACACCCTGCCACCGTCACTCGGCCACAAACATTGAGATACCTGGTTTTTAAATTCTAGTAAATCCAAAACTCGTCTGAAATTCATGAAACTTGGCATGCTATCATGAAGCGGCATCAACATGCCGTGGTTCAATTTTTGTCCCATTTGGGGCAGGTTTGGGTATAAGCTTCTCAGAAACCA
>NW_025264766.1:0-1553 GCF_018294505.1 Triticum aestivum
AGTGTTGATGACCGACACATAGACGCACCCCGGGGTTCGTGAATCGTGGAATTCACATCGAGACCCCAAGACTGAGTAATAGTCCAAGAAACGGATCAGAATCGGCCCACACTGCGAGTCCGGACGACCAACACGTAAGCACTCCTTGGGATGCGACAACCATGGAAATCGCTCTGGGACTCCAAAATGGTGATTAATAGTCCATGAAACAGGTCAGAATCTCCAAAAACTGCGAGTCTTGATGACCGCCACATATATGCACCCCGGGGTTCGTCAATCGTGGAAATCACTCCGGGACCCCAAACAGTGAGTAATAGTCCATGAAACGGGCCAGAATCGGCCAAAAGTGCGAGTATTGATGACCGGCACGTAAGTGCACCTTGGGTTTCAACAACTATGGAAATCGCTATGGGGCCCCAAAACGGTGAGTAATAGTCCACGAAATGGGTCAGAATCGACAAAAAACGAGAGTGTTGATGACCGACACAATGACGCACCCCGGGGTTCGTCAATCGTCGAAATTACTCCGGGACTCCAAAATAGTGAGTAATAGTCCATGAAACGGGCCAGAATCGGCCAAAACTGCGATTGTTGATGACCGACACGTAAGTGCACCTTGGGGTTCAATAACAATGGAAATCACTACGGGACCCCAAAACGGTGAGTAATAGACCACGAAACGGGTCACAATCGACCAAAAACGCGAGTGTTGATGACCGACACGTAGACGCACCCCGGGGTTCGTCAATCGTGGAATTCACATCGAGACCCCAAGACTGAGTAATAGTCCAAGAAACAGATCAGAATTGGCCCACACTGCGAGTCCGGACGACTAACACGTAAGCACTCCTTGGGATACGACAACCATGGAAATCGCTCTGGGACTCCAAAATGGTGATTAATAGTCCATGAAACAGGTCAGAATCACCAAAAACTGCGAGTGTTGATGACCGCCACATATATGCACCCCGGGGTTCATCAATCGTGGAAATCACTCCGGGACCCCAAACAGTGAGTAATAGTCCATGAAACGGTCCAGAATCGCCCAAAAGTGCGAGTATTGATGACCGGCATGTAAGTACACCTTGGGGTTCAACAACTATGGAAATCACTATGGGGCCCCAAAACGGTGAGTAATAGTCCACGAAACGGGTCAGAATCGACAAAAAACAAGAGTGTTGATGACCGACACGTAGACGCACCCCGGGGTTCGTCAAGTGCTGAAATCACTCCGGGACCCCAAAATAGTGAGTAATAGTCCATGAAACGGGCCAGAATCGGCCAAAACTGCGATTGTTGATGACTGACACATAAGTGCACCTTGGGGTTCAACAACTATGGAAAACACTACGGGACCCCAAAACGATGAGTAATAGTCCACGAAACGGGTCACAATCGACAAAAAATGCGGGTGTTGATGACCGACATGTAAGTCCACCTTGGGGTTCAACAACTATGGAAATCGCTACGGGGCCCCAAAACGGTGAGTAATAGTCCACGAAATGGGTCACAATCGACAAAAACCGCGAGTGTTGATGACCGACACGTAGACA
>NW_025264767.1:0-1553 GCF_018294505.1 Triticum aestivum
GTAGCTCATCAGATGGTGCATTCAAATTGACAAGGCATTCATCATTCTCATGTAGAGATGGAAGATCAGTACCTTTGTCATTACCTCTTATGATCAACTCAGATGATGTAGCCACTCTCGGGGGCGATGTGTCACATGGTGGAGGTGATGTAGTCCTGACAACAACGGATGTGGTTGTCATAGTATGCCTAGTAGTTGAAGGAACAGTCATATCAACTCTTGGAATGTGCACCATGCGCTTGTTCTCCTCGTGGCCAACACGTCGTTTTATTTCCTGTTCAGCTTTGCAAGCAAGATGAAACAAATGGTCCATAGGATAACACTCTTCATGAATTAGTATCTCTTGAATATCACGGTTTAATCCTCCCCAAAATCTATCCATAAAATCATCTTCACTTTCTTCTAAAGAGGAATGCAACAAGGTAGTTTGTAAATCATCATAATATTTTGTTACAGTTTCACTACCTTGTTTTAAGTGTTGCAACTTCTTAATCATGTCACGAGTATAACAAGCAGGGACGAAAGTATGTCGCATGGCAAGTTTCAAATCATCCCAAGTAGTAGGTATATAATCAGGGTGTAACCAACAATATTCACTCCACCAAACCAAAGCATAACAAGTGAAAGAACCAACCGCAACCTGAACCTTTTTATGTTCATCGAAATTATGGGAAGCAAATATATTTTTTATGTCGAACTCCCATTCAATATATAAAGCAGGTCTAAAACGGCCATTAAATGGTGGTATAGATACATTAACCTGATTATGTGCATTTGGATGTTTGTGCACCTCTCGTGATGGTTGTGGTATTTGCATAGGTGGTGGCATGTCTCCTGCGATCGACAAAGCCCATGAATTGACTCTGGATCCTGTCATGATTAGTAGAACAAGAAACAAAATCCAAAAATAATATTCCTATAACTACTAGGATGTGGTGGTAAAACGCTCACAGTAAAGCAAATATCAATGTCTTACAAGTTCTTACCATGCAGCAGGCGGTGATCGGCAACCAGCGGTGTCAAGTAACTCCGAATATTGAGTGAAGCGATTGCCAGGGGAGCGTACGTATACACGGTGTAGAAGTATGTGGAGCTAGGTTGGCTATATATGGTAGCAAAAGATTAGCAATAATCAATTCAAAGATGCAATGTTGAATAAACGCTCAACAACGGTACTGTGCTGGTCCTAGGCTAGACCGGACTAGAGACGCGAGCCTAGAACACTAATGAGGTCACGGCGTAGCACAACTAGCATCAGTGAAGGATACTAAGTAGCTCTAGACAGCAAGATACAAGTGAAGAACACAACGGCAGTAAAGATAATGATGAAAAACAACTGCCAAACAGGATATACAACAACTCTCTCTCCAACTTTCCTCTTGAAAAGTTTGAGCCAATTTTCTGATAAATTCTTTCAAAGAATGCTACTAACTCAAGCTTTCCAATGCAAAAAGAATCACTCAATTCCGAGTTGATATGAGGAGTCAAAGAATTCTAAAACTGGCCTGAAAAATTGGAACAAGCTGTGTTCACGAACTTCAGAGGGCAAAAAG
>NW_025264768.1:0-1553 GCF_018294505.1 Triticum aestivum
ATATAAGTGATATGATATGGCCATCATCATCTTGTGCTTGTGATCTCCATCTCCGAAGCATCGTCATGATCACCATCGTCACCGGCGCGACACCTTGATCTCCATCGTAGCATCATTGTCGTCTCGCCAATCTTATGCTTCTACGACTATCGCTACCGCTTAGTGATAAAGTAAAGCATTACAGGGCGATTGCATTGCATACAATAAAGCGACAACCATATGGCTCCTGCCAGTTGCCGATAACTCGGTTACAAAACATGATCATCTCATACAATAAAATTTAGCATCATGCCTTGACCATATCACATCACAACATGCCCTGCAAAAACAAGTTAGACGTCCTCTACTTTGTTTGTTGCAAGTTTTACGTGGCTGCTACGGGCTTAAGCAAGAACCAATCTTACCTACGCATCAAAACCACAATGATAGTTTGTCAAGTTGGTGCTCTTTTAACCTTTGCAAGGACCGGGCGTAGCCATACTCGGTTCAACTAAAGTTGGAGAAACTGACACCCGCCAGTCACCTGTGTGCAAAGCACGGCGGTAGAACCAGTCTCGCATAAGCGTACGCGTAATGTCGGTCCGGGCCGCTTCATCCAACAATACCGCCGAACCAAAGTATGACATGCTGGTAAGCAGTATGACTTATATCGCCCACAACTCACTTGTGTTCTACTCGTGCATATAACATCAACACATAAAACCTAGGCTCGGATGCAACGTAGTAATTTCAAAAAATTTCCTACCCACACGCAAGATCATGGTGATGCATAGCAACGAGAGGGAAGAGTGTTGTCTACGTACTCTCGTAGACCGAAGCGGAAGCGTTGACGCAATGTAGAGGAAGTAGTCGTACGTCTTCCCAATCCGACCGATCCAAGCACCGTTACTCCGGTACCTCCGAGGTCTTGGCACACGTTCAGCTCGATGACGATCCCCGGGCTCCGATCCAGCAAAGCGTCGGGGAGGAGTTCCGTCGGCACGATGGCGTGGTGACGATCTTGATGTTCTACCGTCGCAGGGCTTCGCCTAAGCACCGCTACAATATGACCGAGGTGGAATATGGTGGAGGGGGGCACCGCACACGGCTAAGGAACGATCACGAAGATCAACTTGTGTGTCTAGAGGTGCCCCCCTGCCCCCGTATATAAAGGAGCAAGGGGGGAGGCCGGCTGGCCCTTGGGGCGCGCCAGGGAGGAGGAATCCTCCTCCTAGTAGGAGTAGGACTCCCTCTTTCCTACTCCTACTAGGAGGGGGAAAGGAAGGGGGAGATGGAGAAGGAAAGGGGGCGCCGCCCCCCCTCTCCTAGTCCAATTCAGACCAGAGGGGGAGGGGGCGCGCGGCCCACCCTGGCCGCCCCTCTCTCTCTCCACTAAGGCCCATAAGGCCCATTACTACGACCGGGGCGTTCCGGTAACCCTCCGGCACTCCAGTTTTCTCTGAAATCACCCGGAACATTTCCGGTGTCCGAATATAGCCGTCCAATATATCGATCTTTATGTCTCGACCATTTCGAGACTCCTCGTCATGTCCGTGATCACATACGGGACCCCG
>NW_025264770.1:0-1553 GCF_018294505.1 Triticum aestivum
TGTTTATCTTTCATCGTGGCAGTGTAACCATGTTCATGATTGTTTATGTCGATGACATGATTGTGGCCAGCTCATCGCCTACTGCAACGACAAAGTTACTTGCTGATCTTCATGCCACGTTTCCTCTCAAGGATCTGGGTCCTTTGCATTTTTTCCTTGGCGTTGAGGTGAAGTCGTCGCCACAGGGGATTGTGCTTTCCCAACAGAAGTAAATCGGCGACATTCTTCACCGTGCTAATATGGAACATTGTAAGGTTTCCACTACTCCCATGTCCTCCAGTGAGAAGATCGGCAAGGAAAGTGGGGCATCTCTCTCTCAGGATGACAGTACCAAATACCGTAGCCTAGTTGGAGCACTTCAGTACCTGACATTGACTAGGACGGGTATCTCCTTTGCTGTGAATCGTGTTTGCCAGTTTCTGCATGCACCAACAACTGCACATTTTTCGGCAGCCAAAAGGATATTGAGGTACCTAAATTACAGTCGTGGTATGAGTCTGTCTATTCGCAAGTCACCTTCAATGGTGCTGAGTTTCTTCTCTGATGCGGACTGGGCTGGGTGCAGTGACAATCGCCGGTCTACAAGAGGGTTTGCGGTTTTTCTTGGTCCCAATCTTGTCTCCTGGAGCTCCAGAAACAGGCCATAGTCTCAAGATCCAGCACAGAATCTGAGTACAAAGCCATTGCCAATGGCACAACTGAGATAATCTGGATACAGTCTATTCTTGGAGAACTTGGAGTCTTTATGCCACGACCTCCAGTATTGTGGTGTGATAACCTGGGTGCCACTTATTTGTCTGCAAATCCTGTGTTTCATGCCAGAACCAAGCATATAGAGGTGGATTTCCATTTTGTTCGAGAAAGAGTTGCAGCCAAAGCATTGGATGTGAGGTTCATCTCTTCCAAGGAACAAGCTGCTGACATCTTCACCAAACCACTAGCTGAGGCGCCTTTTGTCTCAAATAGATACAATTTGAATCTTCTTGAAGGAAGTTCAGATTGAGAGGGGATGTTAAACTGTATATTCTTAGTATATAGGAGTTTGTTAATATCTGTACTTATCTCCTGTAACTACCTGTATATCGTGCCCTAGCTGCACCCTATAAATACATCCCGAGGCCACCATGTTGGGTGTGCTGATCCAATCTTCTTCTCCTTTGTTTCACAGTATCTAGATGACCAAACAACCACTACAGCTACGGGATTTATCCGCGGACCCACCGCTATCGCTGCTCAATACCGAACCAAACTTGACCTTGCCGATCACAGCCGGAAAGTCTTCATGCATGTGCCCTTAAGGAGCAGTGCCCTGGAGCCGCAATCGTCGCTGTTGAACCCTTGAATATATCTGAAGCAACTGGCATCAAATCCCGTCGTTGCGTATGCACTACTAGAAAACCTAGTTAACCTCACCACCCCAAGGAGTTGACAGAAGTATATGTCAGAGTTCCCTCGACTAGGACCAAATGGACTAATTCAAGGATGATCGGATGCCAAAGGCAAACTCAAAGAAGAAGTGCCGCAATCATCCTGAGCGCCGCACCTATGAGGAC
>NW_025264771.1:0-1553 GCF_018294505.1 Triticum aestivum
GGGAGGGCCGGATCTGGGCCGCGCGCCGGCGAGGGCGACCGGATCCCGCCGACGACGGGCAGGGGGAGGCGGCGGCGGCTACACTACAAGAAATATGTCAACTTATGACCACCACTATTGGTCACTGAAAGGTCACAAATTTCCATTTATGACCTTTTTGTGACCAAAAACAGAAGGTCAAAAGCTGGCCGTCGTAAACTGACTATAGCGACCTTTCTTCTGGAATGGTCAAAAACGTTTACGACCAAAATATTCCTACTGTGGCGTTTTGGTCACTAGCAACCTCCCCAGGCCACATAGGCATCCAGCATGGCAATCTAACGTGGCACAAGATTCAGCCCGGTCCAATTCGATTTTCTACATGGGCCGAGCCCAAAAATTCAGCCCATTTGTGTTTTTTTACATCAATTTTTTTGGGGTTCATGGGCCAAGCCCAACAGTGCAGCTTTTTTATTGTTGGGTCATGGCCTTTTTGTCTAAGCTATTTCATTTTCCTTTTTTTATAAATGGGTCCAGATGGGTCCCAATTGTCATGTTCTTGTAACTGGGTCCCATTTTTCATGTTCTGGTAAGTGGGTCCCATCGATCAGGCTCATATTCTTCATATTTCAACCAGTATTTAAATTGCCAGACAAAAAGCACACATAAACTTCAAATAAGAGCAACCAGATCACATAATACAATGGCAATCACAATAACAAGCTCTATACGTGCCAATACATGACCATGTGTAATGCAGTCCTTTCAAGATCTACAAGTGTACTAACGAGCTCTACAAGTGTAATACAGTACTGCTTTACAAGAAAATGACAACATGCCAGACTCGTTGGACGACTGTAGTTAGATGAACAACATGACAGACTAGTTGGACGACCGTAGTCAGATGAACAACATGCCAGACTCGCTGGACGACCGAAGTCAGGGCTGGCAACAAACAAAACTTCAACATGGCTTCCTCTGTCACCCTGTTACATGAATGAGAGAAGAATAAGAAAAATTGGGGCAAATATATTGAACCGACCATTCAAGAAAATGACATTTATTTAGAATGATAACACAAATTGAGCTAGTGCCATGCTTTTTGTCCTCCAACTAGTTAAAATGAGATACCCATACATACAAGAAAAGAGATACATAATATGAATATGCATGGCTCAAGTGCAAGTCGTGCAAAAAACTTTAGCAGGCTCTCTTCAATTGTTCAACTTAATTGGGTGGTTTTGATCAAATATTATCAATGCAACACTTGGCATCACTAAACTACAAGTCCAAAGCATCATAAGCACTAGACAGAAATCACCATGGCCAGAACATAACTTAGCAGAAGGGGTGTGTGGTCATGGACACATGCAGAGCAAGATAATAGAGCAAGAGAGAGCAAAAGAGAGGAGCGGTTGCTTACCAGCTATGCTATGCTAGAACAGAAAAAGAGTTACTGGAGTGGGAGGCCTGCGAGTGGAAGAAGAAACATTGCATGGTGGCGTGTCTCTGTCTTGCACCTGCGCATGTTAGAAAGTGCACCCATCAGGGAACCAAGCATATACATGACATGT
>NW_025264772.1:0-1553 GCF_018294505.1 Triticum aestivum
GCGTCATGCGTGAAGGACGCGACGGGGCTGGGGTTGCGGATGGAGAGGACGACGTCGAGCGTCACGTTGAGGGAGAGTCGGGAAGGGGAGAGAGACACGGAGGTGAGCCGGATCGTAGAGATGGTGGTGTCGGCCGGGTGCGGGCGGAGCGCCGTGATGGCCAGCACGGCGACGGCCACAACGAGGAGGAGGAGTACGGCGAGGGAGACGATGAAGCAGACTCGGAGTCGGCGGCGTGACGCGGCGCTGTGGTGGTCACAGGCGGCAGTGGGCATGCTTGCTTCCTGCTTGCTCTCTCCTCTTGGAAAGAGGTGTTGCTAGCTACCAGTCTTGGTCTGCTTGACCCGTTATGCACCATTTTGCCCCAACTTAGCTACATGTAAGTTCCCTAAAAGTTAAATCTGGGTTAGTCGATTATTTCGGCCGTTGATTTCTGCTTTGAGATTCGTGCTCCATGATATTTTTTATGTTGTCACTGTCGTTGCGTTTTGGGCCCAAATTTCAGACTGGCCACTGTTTTGGGTCGGTTGATTCCTTATTGCGCTAAAGACCATTTCGCGTTGTTTGTTTACAGACCGACAGTGCTTCATTATTTTATATTTGTATGTACTTTTTGATTTTTTTTTGCATTTTTTTGCTTGAACTTAAAAAATGCATTTATTGCTTGCCTTTTTCCTTTTTGAGTCAGTCTTCTTGAGTATTTCTCGGAAGTTCGTAAATGCAAATCAATACATGCAAGTATTATATAAATTATATTGGAGTGCGAAAATTACACTATTATATGCTTATTTCTCACATATTTACACAGCGCAAAGTTGTGTGTAAGTTTTTTAAAATTTTCTTTCTTAAAAGGTAATAACAATGTCACTAATTCATTCTGTCTTAGAAAAGTTTATATTTTATTTTGTTTTAGTTTTGTTTCATTTTCTTTCTTCTTTCAGGGTAATACCACTGCCACTAATTTATTCCTTCTTAGTAGACTTATTTTTTTTCCAAATCCCACTATGATATGCTTATTCTTGCATATTATAAAAACACACAATTTTTTGTGTAAATTATGTGAAAATGTTGTCATTTTTTTCTCAGTTTATATTTCATTTTCTTTCTTCTTTAAGGATAATATCAATGTCATTAATTCATTCCTTCTTACGAATTTTGTTTTGCGAAAATTCCATCATTATATGCTTACACTCGCATATTATATAAAAACACATTTTTTGTGTAAATTATGTGCATTTTTTGACTATTTTTTTCTTCTTAAAGTGTAATACCAAGTCCCCTAATTCATTATTCATCGAAAACTCATTGAATTTGCTTTACTTCTTGTTTTATTAGTTTATTTAATTTCATTCTTTTTAAGGGTAATACCAATGCCACTTATTCATTCCTTCTAAGTACACTTTGTTTTTCCCAAAATCCCACTATGGTATGCTTATTCTTGCATATTATAAAACAACACAATTTTCTATATAAATGATGTGCAACTTTTATCATTTTTTTATTTTCTTTCTTCCTAAAGTGTAATACCAATATCACTATTTCATTCTTCCATG
>NW_025264773.1:0-1553 GCF_018294505.1 Triticum aestivum
GTCAAGGTAACCAAGATTGTTGAAATCCACCATTGTCATTCCGTATTGCTGGTCCACCTTTACCCCACCTCCTGTTAGCTTGAACCATTTGCACCGGAACAAAGGGACCTTAAAGGAGGGTCCATAGTCAAGTTCCCATATCTCCTCTATGTAACCATAATATGTGACCTTTTGCCCATTCTCGGTTGCTGCATCAAAGCGGACACCACTGTTTTGGTTGGTGCTCATTTTATCTTGGGCGATCGTGTAAAATGTATTCCCATTTATCTCGTACCCTTGGAAAGTCGTTATAGTCGAAGATGGTGTCTTGGCCAACATGTACAGCTGATCTACAACATCATTGTCATTCATTAAATGTTTTCTCAACCAACTGCCGAAAGTCTCCATGTGGGCCTTCCTAATCCAGGATTCAGGCTTCCCCGGGTTGTCCGAGCGTAAAATATTCTTGTGTTTCTCAAAGTACGGAGCCACCAAGCTGGAATTGGTCAGTATAGTGTGGTGTGCTTCAGTCAGAGAATGGCCGTCCATACATGTCGTTGATTTCCTTCTGATCGTGCCTTTTCCACTTAGTCTCCCCTCGTGCCGCGATCGAGGAAGACCAATCGGCTTAAGGTCAGGAACAAAGTCAACACAAAACTCAATTACCTCCTCATTTCCATAGCCCTTGGCGATGCTTCCTTCTGGCCTAGCACGGTTACGAACATATTTCTTTAATACTGCCATGAACCTCTCGAAGGGGAACATATTGTGTAGAAATACAGGACCGAGAATGAAAATCTCTTCGACTAGGTGAACCAAGAGGTGCGTCATAATATTGAAGAAGGATGGCGGGAACACCAACTCGAAACTGACAAGACATTGGATCACATCGTTCTGTAACCGTGGTAGATCTTCTGGATTGATTACCTTCTGAGATATTGCATTGAGGAATGCACATAGCTTCACAATGGCTACTCGAACATTTTCCGGCAGGAGCCCCCTCAAAGCAATCGGAAGCAATTGCGTCATAATCACGTGGCAGTCGTGAGACTTCAGGTTTTGGAACTTTTTCTTCGCCATGTTTATTATTCCCTTTATATTGGACGAGAATCCAGACGGGACCTTCATACTGCTCAGGCATTCAAAAAAGATGACCTTCTCTTCTTTGGTCAGAGCGTAGCTGGCACGACCTTGAAACCATTTCGGATGCCGGTCATCAGGGTCTTTCAAACGTTGCTGGTCCTGCCGTGCTTCCTTTGTATCATTTGTCTTCCCATACACGCCCAAGAAGCTTAGGAGGTTCACGCAAATATTCTTCGTAACGTGCATCACGTCGATTGCAGAGCGGACTTCTAGGACTTTCCAATATTCTAGCTCCCAGAATATAGATTTCTTCTTCCACATGGCTGCGTGCCCGTCAGCTCCCTTCGGAACTGATTGTCCGCCAGGACCCTTTCCAAAGATGACTTTCAAATCCTTGACCATATCAAATACCTCAGCACCAGTGCGTTCCGCAGGCTTCGGCCGGTGATCTGCCTTGCCGTTGTAATGCTTGCCTTTCTTTCTTACTGGAT
>NW_025264774.1:0-1553 GCF_018294505.1 Triticum aestivum
TGTGATGATTGCTACCGCGGATGGTGGATATGAGTCCGCTAGTGACTATGATGAGGAGACATTGGCTCTTATTACACGTGAAGAACATGGTGGAGATGATTCTGATCATGAGACGCAATACATGGCTCCTGAAGACGCTGACAGGTATGAATGTTTAGTTGCTCAACGTGTTTTGAGTGTGCAGGTCACACAAGCTGAGCAAAATCAGAGGCACAATTTGTTCCATACCAAGGGAGTTGTGAAGGAACGTTCTGTGCGCGTCATAATAGACGGAGGGAGCTGCAACAACTTGGCTAGCATGGAGATGGTGGAGAAGCTTTCTCTCACCACAAGACCACATCCACATCCTTACTACATCCAATGGTTCAACAACAGCGGCAAGGTTAAGGTAACACGTACTGTTCGTGTGCATTTTAGTATCTCTACATATGCTGATTATGTTGATTGTGATGTGGTACCTATGCAAGCATGTTCCTTATTACTTGGTGATAGAGGCAAAGGTGTCCCGTCTTTCGATGAGATGGTGAATTTCGCTTTGGTGGAAGTCGACTTTGACGATCCGACTACGAACGTGCGAGGACGTCGCGCCTTAGCAATCGCTAAACCAACTCCGAGAGGTTATTGACCACGCCGGAGCACGATCAACCTGACCACGAGGGTCTGTTTCCTGCGAGCAAACGAAGAACAAGCAAGAAACTAAGATTGCAATCTGCATATTGCGAATATAAGATGAAAGCTTTATTGATCAAGGTGGGGTTCTGTGACGCCTTTGTCTGGTCGTTGAACACAAACGAAGTACGCGAAGTTGCAGCTATGGCGAACTTTTAATCTAAACAAAACCCAAAGTCTAAACGATGCCCTAAGGGCTGTATATATGGAGGAAGAGGGGGGAATTTCGTGACCCTTGGTGGAGGGGTCCGAAATCAACCCTATCTCTTGTTTCCCCACACATACGGACTCTAAAAATAGCCTATACTTATGTATTTCGAAATTACATGGGCCTGGCCCAATAATAAGGTGACGCAACACCTAAAATAGCCTCGGGACGAAATTTATGAAGTGGCATCTTGTATATTTCGTCCAAGGCTTCATGCACCCATTATGGTGGCTTCAAAGTCCTGAAATCATCACTTGTAACTCCGTTCTTGTTCCCCTTGCGCATGCCATCATCTCCATGCTTGTTCTTGCTCCAATGTTCATCCTTCTCCAAGCTAGACCCTTCATTTGTAAGCAAAACAAATGTATCCAATTTAGGCAGCATCATATTCTCATGAACATTAGAATCATTACCAAGAAACGAAAGTACCTGGTAATTTAGTTGGCGTGCACGAGCTCTAGTAATTGGTCCAGTATGTATAGCAGCAGGGGCTGTGGGTGTAACAATTGTATTGATGTCCTCATCATCCTCCCCTTCTTGAAATGAAGTCGTCCTCGACGGAAGTTCATCTTCCTCACCCAAATAAGGCTTCAAATCTGCAATGTTAAAAGTGGGACTAACCCCAAAATCTACAGGCAGCTCAAGTTTATATGCATTATCATTTATTTTCTCTAAC
>NW_025264775.1:0-1553 GCF_018294505.1 Triticum aestivum
GTCAAAATTGGACAAAACTGTGAGTGTTGACGACGGACACGTAAACGCACCCCGAGAATCGTCAATCATGGAAATCACTCTGGGGCCCCAAAACGGTGAGTAATAGTGCACGAAACGGACCAGAATCAGCCAAAAATGTGAGTGTTGATGACCGACACGTAAAAGCGCCCCAGGGTTCGTATGTCGTGGAAATCACTTTGGGACCCGAAACAATGAGTAATAATCCATGAAACGGGCCAGAATCAGCCAAAATTGTGTGTTGATGACCGACACATAAACGCACGCTGGGGTTTTTCAATCGTGGAGATCACTCCGGATCCCAAAACAGTGATTAATTGTCCACAAAACGGGCCAGAATCGGCTAAAATTACGAGTGTTGATGACCTACACGTAATCGCTCCCTGGGCTTCGTCAATCATGGAAATCACTCTGGGACCCCAAACAGTCAGTTACAGTCCACGAAACGGGCCAGAATCGGCCAAACTTGCGAGCGTTGTTGACCAAAACATAATCGCACCCTGGGGTTCAACAAGTATGGAAATCACTTCGGGGCCCCAAAACGGTGAGTAATAGTCCATGAAAACGGCCAGAATTGGACAAAACTGAGAGTGTTGACGACGCACACATAAACACACCCCGGGGATCGTCAATCGAGGAACTCGATTTTGGAAACCAAAATAGTGAGTAATAGTCCAGGAAATGAGCCAGAATTGGCCAAAATTGCGAGTGTTGATGACCGACACATAAGCGCACCTTGGGGTTCAATAACTATGGAAACCGCTTTGGGACCCCAAAATGGTGAGTAATAGTCAACAAAATGGGTCAAAATTGGACAAAACTGTGAGTGTTGACAACGGACACGTAAACGCACCCCGAGAATCGTCAATCATGGAAATCACTCTGGGGCCCCAAAACATTGAGTAATAGTGCACGAAACGGACCAGAATCAGCCAAAAATGTGAGTGTTGATGACCGACACGTAAAAGCGCCCCAGGGTTCGTATGTCGTGGAAATCACTTTGGGACCCGAAACAGTGAGTAATAATCCACGAAATGGGCCAGAATCAGCAAAAATTGTGTGTTGATGACCGACACATAAACGCACCCTGGGTGTTTCAATCGTGGAGATCCTTCCGGATCCCAAAACAGTGATTAATAGTCCAAAAAACGGGCCAGAATCGGCTAAAATTGCGAGTGTTGATGACCTACACGTAATCGCACCCTGGGCTTCGTCAATCATGGAAATCACTCTGGGACCCCAAACAGTCAGTTACAGTCCACGAAACGGGCCAAAATCAGCCAAACTTGCGAGTGTTGTTGACCAAAACGTAATCGCACCCTGGGGTACAACAACTATGGAAATCACTTCGGGGACCCAAAACGGTGAGTAATAGTCCATGAAAACGGCCAGAATTGGACAAAACTGAGAGTGTTGACGACGCACACGTAAACACATCCCGGGGATCGTCAATCGAGGAACTCGCTTTGGGAAACCAAAACAGTGATCAATAGTCCAGGAAATGAGCCAGAATTAGCCAAAATTACGAGTGTTGA
>NW_025264776.1:0-1553 GCF_018294505.1 Triticum aestivum
TCCGAAACCCTAGATCGGATTTGTTTTCTTTTCCGATTTAGTTGCTTTGGACCGTTCGCCGGACCGTTCGTCCTAACGAACGTGATCACCGGATTCTTCTAGGTTAATGAACGTCTGTTCGTTTAACCGTTCGTCGTTCTCTTTTCTCGTCGGATTTATTCCGCGATTCTTCCGATCGTGATTTCAGATCCGATCTTCTTTCTAGTCTATCTTCTTGCCCGTTTATCGGAATCAGGTGATTCAAGCGCCTGGAGTTTCGCCTCGAAACCGCCGTTCCGTCTAATCAACTTGAACAAGCTTTTGCTACAGTAAAATTTTGACCTAGTTTCAACTTGCTAGAACCGAGTTGTTTTTCTTCCGCCGTTTGTTTTTCGTTCTTTCTTTTGCAACCGGAGTTCTTAAGTTGAACTCTCTGGTTAGATCTTTTATTCGAGATTTCCCTGTGCATTAGATGAGTACTTATTGTATGATTGTTGTTTGTCTGCAATAGATTACCCGGATTGCGCCGCTTGTTACTTCGAATCCCTAGGACTCGCGGATCATCAGCAAGGCAAGTAACACTTGATCATATTTTTTCTACAACCCATGTTTTATTGCATTAGATCAAACCCTCAAACACTTGCATTGTTTAGGATCTAATTAAATTGTGGGATGGGAAGTAGAATTGAGGTAGTACCTATTACCTGTTACTTATGAAACCTTTGGGAGTTACTCTACGTTTGCTTATATTGCCATGCTATGCTAGTAGACGTGGATTGGGTGGGTGATATCCATGACAGATGTGAGATTGATAATTTTTAATGGTTATCTAAGGTGGCAACTTAAACACACATCTGGGTGGATTGAGGCACCTGATGTCTATCGGGACTTGCCTGTTTTTTTTCGGACCGCCACCCAGGCTCAAAGGGATCATAAGATCTTTCATGCTAGAAACTTTCGTGTGCAGCCACATGCTACTATGGGCTCTAGCATAGTTGACTAAGTTGTGCGAACTCTTACGGGGTGGACTAGCAGATGTAGGGGATGTAGGTGTACCGGTCTACCCCACATGTAAGGTGCTAGTGCTTCTGAAAGACTATGTCTTGGTCATCCGTTTCTCAAACACCATGTAGTGCGAGAAACCAAACGGAGGCGATCGAGTCATGTGGGAAAAGTGCGCAGCCTCTGCAGAGTAACAAACTAATCATGATTAGCCGTGTCCCCGGTTATGGACAACTTGAGTATCTAGTACTTGAATATCTTTGTGAATCTCAACATGTTACTTCTAATAAAAGCTATTGGGTTTTAATGAATACTTTTAATTGGGATTGAGGATGCTGTCAACCATTCTCAATGTTTAACAACCACCATGATAGTTAAACAAAATTATTCCTTTGATGTAGGGAAAAATTGGCTTTTCGCAAAACTGTAACCATAGAGCCTTACCACCAGCCAAATATGCATGTAGTATAGGCTTATTGTTTCATTACTCTCTATGTGTTACTTTGCCAGCATATTCCATGTGCTGACCCGTTTTCGGGCTGCAACGTTAATGTTGCAGACTTTTCAGACGA
>NW_025264777.1:0-1553 GCF_018294505.1 Triticum aestivum
GGCAACATTATTTATGGCCCAAAGAATTTGTTATACATTCTGATCATGAATCTTTGAAACATATTAAAAGTCAAGCTAAACTGAATCGTAGACATGCTAAATGGGTTGAATTCATTGAAACTTTCCCTTATGTCATTAAACACAAGAAGGGTAAAGAAAATGTTATTGTTGATGCATTGTCTCGTCGCTATACTATGCTTTCACAACTTGACTTCAAAATATTTGGTTTGGAGACCATCAAAGATCAATATGTGCATGATGCTGATTTTAAAGATGTATTGCAGAATTGTAAAGAAGGAAGAACCTGGAACAAGTTTGTCGTTAATGATGGATTTGTGTTCCGTGCTAACAAGCTATGCATTCCAGCTAGCTCTCTTCGTCTTTTGTTGTTGCAGGAGGCGCATGGAGGAGGATTAATGGGACACTTTGGCGTGAAGAAGACGGAGGACGTACTTGCTACACATTTCTTTTGGCCAAAGATGACACGGGATGTTGAGCGTTTTGTTGCTCGTTGCACTACATGTCAAAAAGCTAAGTCACGACTCAATCCTCATGGTTTATATATGCCTTTGCCTGTACCTAGTGTTCCTTGGGAGGATATATCTATGGACTTTGTTTTAGGTTTACCTCGAACAAAGAAGGGGAGGGATAGCATATTTGTTGTCGTGGATAGATTCTCGAAAATGGCACACTTTATACCATGTCATAAAAGTGATGATGCTGTTAATGTTGCTGATTTGTTCTTTCGTGAAATTATTCGCTTGCATGGTGTGCCAAATACTATTGTTTCAGATCATGATACTAAATTTCTTAGCCACTTTTGGAGATGTTTATGGGCTAAGTTGGGGACTAAACTGCTTTTTAGTACTACTTGTCACCCCCAAACTGATGGACAAACTGAAGTAGTCAATAGAGCATTGTCTACTATGCTTAGGGCTGTTTTGAAGAATAATAAGAAAATGTGGGAAGAATGCTTGCCTCATATTGAGTTTGCTTATAATCGTTCATTGCATTCTACTACTAAGATGTGCCCTTTTGAAATTGTGTATGGTTTCCTACCTCGTGCACCTATTAATTTGTTGCCTCTTCCATCTTCGGAGAAGGTTAATTTTGATGCTAAACAACATGCTGAATTGATCTTAAAAATGCATGAGTTAACTAAGGAAAACGTTGAGCGTATGAATGCTAAATATAAACTTGCTGGAGATAAGGGTAGAAAACATGTTGTGTTTGCACCTGGAGATCTTGTTTGGTTACATTTGCGTAAGGATAGATTTCCTGATTTGCGCAAATCAAAGCTAATGCCACGTGCTGATGGTCCTTTTAAGGTGTTAGAGAAAATAAATGATAATGCATATAAACTTGAGCTGCCTGCAGATTTTGGGGTTAGTCCCACTTTTAACATTGCAGATTTGAAGCCTTATTTGGGTGAGGAAGATGAGCTTCCGTCGAGGACGACTTCATTTCAAGAAGGGGAGGATGATGAGGACATCAATACCATTGTTACACCCACAGGCCCTGCTGCTATACATACTGGACCAATTACTAGAGCT
>NW_025264778.1:0-1553 GCF_018294505.1 Triticum aestivum
GGCTAACCCTGTAGCGTTTGACCACGGGATCTAGCCCTTTTACTTTGCACGGACGGGCTTTGACCAGTGGACCTCTCCACCCGGTTGTGTTAGGTCGGCCCAGAGGAACACTTTGGAGCAACATCCGGGCCAAACCCACAGCTACATCCACTCCGTGTAGACCCGACGCGTCCGTTTCCCCCCTCCAGGTGCCGGCGGCGGCGGCGTCCGTGAGGGGGGGGGCACACCCCGGAGACGCGTGCTGGGCGTTTGCAACCGCCTCAACACTTCCAGATTTGTGAGAGGCCGCCTACGCAAGATTTGACGGTATGCTAGCCCCCGGAGGCCGCCGGCCACAGTCGTAGACGTGCGAAGAGCAATCCGCGTAGAGGGAAGTGTTCAGATACTTCTCCATCACAAAAAATTATGAAAAATTACCATCAGTCCTATAGCACATGTGCCCACGTTGTGTAAAAAATTCATGATTTTATCGCGCTCCAAGTATTTAATAATATTCACGCTGCATCATTACCGCAGAACGTCTACTACCGTTTCATTGCCGTCCGTGAGGGGGCCACAACCCGGAGAAGCGTGCCGCCTCTTCGGATATGCCACAACACCACCCCGCATGTATGAGGGCCCGGTACGACGCTCCGGTGGCATTGCTACCCCCCAGGGCCCCCGTCCCGGCTAACCCTGTAGCGTTTGACCACGGGATCTAGCCCTTTGACTTTGCACGGACGGGCTTTGACCAGTGGACCTCTCCACCCGGTTGTGTTACGTCGGCCCAGAGGAACACTTTGGAGCAACATCCGGGCCAAACCCACAGCTACATCCACTCCGTGTAGACCCGACGCGTCCGTTTCCCCCCTCCAGGTGCCGGCGGCAGCGGCGTCCGTGAGGGGGAGGGGCACACCCCGGAGACGCGTGCTGGGCATTTGCAACCGCCTCAACACTTCCAGATTTGTGAGAGGCCGCCTACGCAAGATTTGACGGTATGCTAGCCCCCGGAGGCCGCCGGCCACAGTCGTAGACGTGCGAACAGCAATCCGCGTAGAGGGAAGTGTTCAGATACTTCTCCATCACAAAAAATTATGAAAAATTACCATCAGTCCTATAGCACATGTGCCCACGTTGTGTAAAAAACTCATGATTTTATCGCGCTCCAAGTATTTAATAATATTCACGTTGCATCGTTACCGCAGAACGTCTACTACCGTTTCATTGCCGTCCGTGAGGGGGGCCACAACCCGGAGACGCGTGCCGCCTCTTCGGACATGCCACAACACCACCCCGCATGTATGAGGGCCCGGTACGACGCTCCGGTGGCATTGCTACCCCCCAGGGGCCCCCGTCCCGGCTAACCCTGTAGCGTTTGACCACGGGATCTAGCCCTTTGACTTTGCACGGACGGGCTTTGACCAGTGGACCTCTCCACCCGGTTGTGTTAGGTCGGCCCAGAGGAACACTTTGGAGCAACATCCGGGCCAAACCTACAGCTACATCCACTCCGTGTAGACCCGACGCGTCCGTTTCCCCCCTCCAGGTGCCGGCGGCGGCGGCGTCCGTGAGGG
>NW_025264779.1:0-1553 GCF_018294505.1 Triticum aestivum
TTAATCAAAGATGGTTATGTTTCCTAGCCATAGACATAAGTTGTCATTTGATTAACGAGATCACCTCATTAGGAGAATGACGTGATTGACTTGACCCATTCCGTTAGCTTAGCACTCGATCGTTTAGTATGTTGCTATTGCTTTCTTCATGACTTATACATGTTCCTATGACTATGAGATTATGCAACTCCCGTTTACCGGAGGAACACTTTGTGTGCTACCAAACGTCACAACGTAAATGGGTGATTATAAAGGTGCTCTACAGGTGTCTCCAAAGGTACTTGTTGGGTTGGCGTATTTCGAGATTAGGATTTGTCACTCCAATTGTCGGAGAGGTATCTCTGGGCCCACTCGGTAATGCACATCACTATAAGCTTTGCAAGCATTGTGACTAATGAGTTAGTTGCGGGATGATGTGTTAAGAAACGAGTAAAGAGACTTGCCGGTAACGAGATTGAACTAGGTATCGAGATACCAACGATCAAATCTCGGGCAAGTAACATACCGGTGACAAAGGGAACAACGTATGTTGTTATGCGGTCTGACCGATAAAGATCTTCATAAAATATGTGGGAGCCAATATGGGAATCCAGGTCCCGCTATTGGTTATTGACCGGAGACGTGTCTCGGTCATGTCTACATAGTTCTCGAACCCGTAGGGTCCGCACGCTTAACGTTACGATGATAGTTTTATTGAGTTTTGATGTACCGAAGGAGTTCGGAGTCCCGGATGAGATCGGGGATATGACGAGGAGTCTCGAAATGGTCGAGACGTAAAGATCGATATATTGGACGACTATATTCAGACTTCGGAAAGGTTCCGAGTGATTCGGGTATTTTTCGGAGTACCGGAGAGTTACGGGAATACGTATTGGGCCTTATTGGGCCATACGGGAAAGAAGAAAAAGGGCCTCAAGGGTGGCCGCACCCCTCCCCTTGGTCTGGTCCGAATTGGACTAGGGAAGGGGGGCGCCCCCTTCCTTCCTTCTCTTTTTCCCTTCCTCTTTTCCTATTCCATATGGGAGGTGGAATCCTACTAGGACTAGGGAGTCCTAGTAGGACTCCACACTTGGTGCGCCCCCTCCTAGGGCCGGCGTCCTCCTCCCTTGCTCCTTTATATACGGGGGCAGGGGGCACCCCAGAGACACAACAATTGATCCTTGAGATCTCTTAGCCGTGTGCGGTGCCCCCCTCCACCATATTACACCTCGATAATACCGTTGCGGAGCTTAGGCGAAGCCCTGCGTCGGTGGAACATCATCATCGTCACCACGCCGTCGTGCTGACGAAACTCTCCCTCAACACTCGGCTGGATCGGAGTTCGAGGGACGTCATCGAGCTGAACGTGTGTAGAACTCGGAGGTGCCGTACGTTCGGTACTTGATCGGTCGGATCGTGAAGACGTACGACTACATCAACCGCGTTGTGATAACGCTTCCGCTGTCGGTCTACGAGGGTACGTGGACAACACTCTCCCCTCTCGTTGCTATGCATCACCATGATCTTGCGTGTGCGTAGGATTTTTTTTGAAATTACTACGTTCCCCAACAGTT
>NW_025264780.1:0-1553 GCF_018294505.1 Triticum aestivum
GGCTCAATCAACTCCTACACATGCTAGTGGGTTTCATCTAGTTACTGTGGCAATGACAGGTCATGCAGAGGAAATGGGTTCAACTACCGTAGCACACAGCAGTTTGAATCGCGTTGTCTTAATGCAGTAAAAGAGAGCAGGAGCGAGAACATGGGATTGTATCGATATGATCAAATGGTTGGTTGCTTGCCTGATGGTTCGATGCACGGATACGGTTCTTCGTTAGGGTAATCGCGGTACTCCTCGGGGACAGAACCTGTCGCAAAGGACATCGATACACAAGCATCACCAAACAATGTGCAACAATATGATGCATGCATGAAACATGGCAATATGAGTGTGTTGGGCTAATGCAACTAAAGCCAGAAGGGTTTGAACAAATTTGAATCAAAGATTCAAATTCCAAACTCAAATATGGCCTTTTAAAGTGCCTTTTCTTGTTCTGCTTAAAACATCAATTTAACTTGTTTGATCATGCATGAAAATAGTACAGATGGATAGATTGGATTTTTCTGATCATTTTTCATATATAATTTGTCCAATTTGGGGTTACAGAATAAAAGTTATGAATTTTTGAAGTTTAATAATATTCTGGAATTTCCTGATTTAATTTAAATCCAGAAATTCAATTACTGCGTCAGCCTGACGTCAGTGTGACGTCAGCAGGTCAACGGAACAGGTCTGGGTCAAACCTGACAGTGGGTCCCGCATGTCAGGGTGATTATTTTAATTAAAACTTAATTAAAACTAATCCTGTTTAATTAATAGGGCTGGGCCCCATCTCTCATTGACTCAGGGGAGTCAACCAGGGCCCACCTGTGGTCAAAGTCAAAGTCGGCTGCCGGCGTTTAGTCGCCGGCGAGCCCGACGCGGCGGCGGGAGTGGTTTTGGCCATTTCGGCCACCAAATGGACCGCGGAGGCCACCGGAGTGGAGCTGAGGGCAACCCGCAGCTCTTGGCGGAGCCCGTTGGGGTCGGGGTGGCCGAGGTCGACGGCGGCGAGCTCGGCTGCGGCCGCCGGGGTTCGGTCGTGCACGGGAGCGGTGCTGGAGCTCGAAGTCGAGCAAAGCGAGGCGCTAGGGATGCTCTACGGGGTCTTGCGAACTTGTTGGACTCGCCGGGGTGACCAAATGGTCACCGGAGCTGCGTCGACGGCGAGCTCGGCGACGGCGGAGGTTCGACCGTGGTGGGGAGGAGGCTACGGTGAGGGAACGAGGGGAAGGAGAGGGGGAAACGGTGGCGTAGCTCACCGCGGTTGCAGTGGGCGTCGAAGCGGGCTCGGGGACGCGCTGGAGACGGCGAATTCGACGGCGACGGTGGTCGGAGCCCGAAGAGGGGAACGGCGACGTGGCGGCGATGCAGGGCTTTCGGGGAGCTGTGGAGCGGTGGGGAGGAAGAGGGAGTCGAGGCGGAGCTCCTGAGCTAGTCGGGGGAGCGAGGGGTGGTCGGAGACAGCGGCTAAGGCGAACGGCGGCGACGGTGGTGTTCGGCCGGGCGAGGGAGAGAGCGAGGGGAGAGCCGGGGGAGAGTGAAAGAGAGCAGGGGGGGAGGCG
>NW_025264781.1:0-1553 GCF_018294505.1 Triticum aestivum
CATGACATCCACTTTATCGGTTATCGCGAGACCAATATTATAGTTCTTGGGAAATGTTCCAAACCATCATATCTGCCTGAGATTCAGATCTGGTTGGTGTCAGGATATTCCAGACTCATCGAGTCTAGGAAGAAAAACGAAAGTTTGCAACACAAATCGACGAGATGACGTTGCGAGATTCTCGGAAGATGAACTACGATAGCAAGCTCCAAAACATGAGCTGGTTCTGCTACAAACATGTGAACACGTTGTCCAAGACAAGCATGACCACAAAGTAGTCTTATAATAAAACACTACCGAGTTCAGGAGGGGGAACCATCAACGAGGATATCGAAGTTCTTTCATAAGTCCGGATTAGCTCTTATGAAGATACTCCTTCTCCTTGAACAAATCAATCAGTGGCTTGGTGTGCTAGGATACACATATGGAATGAAGGTTGCAAGTCTCCAGACCACAGAATACTTCGCATGTGTGCATGACTGACTTGCGATGATTCCAGAGGAAGCAACATTGACTTTCTCGAGTCCACGGCGGCAACTTGCATCAAATGCACATGAACTAGAGGAAGTCACTTCTTACATCCGAACATATGCTTCATGAGCTAGCATGAGCAAATGCTTACACAAGTTTCCAACACTAGCTTGATGTTCAACAAAATTATGGAGAAGACAAGGATGTTGTCAATGGGCACAACAACAATTCATCTGGGTTCCCTTTTAAAAGGAATTCCATAGTTAAGTGAACACGTGATAGCATTGGTCAGACCCAAAAGATATAATGGTGTATGCTCGAGGGATCAACCACGAGTAAGACAACATTACGAATATCGTTGGTTCTGGTCTGATTGGATGATAGCCCACACTCAAATCAAAGGATTGATAAGACAATAGATCCAGCAACTGATCACAGGGACCAATCGATGAAAATATCATCTTTCTTCAACACACACTACACAAGAATATCCCTTTGGAACGAACTAAGTCAGGCAAGCTTTTATCTTCCAACCCTCCAAGTTGTCGTTTAGCTTAACCAACTAGCTCAGGGATATCTAACACCGATTCTTGGAGAGAAGGTGGTTCACAAGAAACCAACTTGATCATGAGCTCAACATAGCAGTCAGGTGACAATCTGGTAATACTTCCGAGAAGATCTTCGGAAATCACGAACCACCGATATGTTACTAAGCTCGAGAACAATCTTGCTTTTCAGGGCAAGATGATATGATCAAATGAGCGAGGACTTGACAAAATCCTAACTCATCAATCAAAGAGTGCACCAGGAAATAAGGACTAGGTAGCACGATCAATCTTAGAATGGTGATTCAATAACCAACATACTAAGAATAAGATTATTGTCCATTAACTACCAAGCAATGGGGTTGCTAGGAGTATTGAGTTCACACATCATGATTCACTTGTCGGCACTCCGGCTGCAACAACACGGAACCGAGGAATGAACAATGATGGCAAGAAGTATCACTGTACCAAGAGTTCATAGGATGGTGTGCAATTCCTATAACAATCCCGATATAAAGATGGTAATACTTCAGGGTA
>NW_025264782.1:0-813 GCF_018294505.1 Triticum aestivum
TTTCAAAGTATCAGGATTTCATCCGGAAACTCGTCTGTTACAAAGGGATTTCATTTTTTAAAACTTATTTGAACTCCTGACTTTTTGTGTGTTCAAAATGCACCATTCAAAGCCACATCATCATTTTTCAATCCTTTCTTACTTCATTTGTTATTTTTCATGCATTTACTAATTATTTTGAGCTATAAGACCCTAAAATTGAAATGCATTTCAAATGAACTCTGAAAAGGTTGAAAGTTGGCATGATATCATCATTTCATCCACATAGCATGTGCATTAAAGTTGAGAGGGTTACGGCAAAAACTGGATGCACTTCGTGTACAAAACGGACAATCTCTTTCAAAGTATCAGGATTTCATCCGGAAACTCGTCTGTTACAAAGGGATTTCATTTTATTAAACTTATTTGAACTCCTGACTTTTTGTGTGTTCAAAATGCACCATTCAAAGCCACATCATCATTTTTCAATCATTTCTGACTTCATTTGTTATTTTTCATGCATTTAGTAATTATTTTGAGCTATAAAACCCTAAAATTGAAAGGCATTTCAAATGAACTCTGAAAAGGTTGAAAGTTGGCATGATATCATCATTTCATCCACATAGCATGTGCAAGAAAGTTGAGAGTGTTAAGGCAAAAACTGGATGCACTTCGTGTACAAAACGGACAATCTCTTTCAAAGTATCAGGATTTCATCCAGAAACTCGTCTGTTACAAAGGGATTTCATTTTTTAAAACTTATTTGAACTCCTGACTTTTTGTGTGTTCAAAATGCACCATTCAAAGCCACATCATCATTTTTCAATCCTTTCT
>NW_025264782.1:823-1553 GCF_018294505.1 Triticum aestivum
CACAAACTGGATGCACTTCGTGTACAAAACGGACAATCTCTTTCAAAGTATCAGGATTTCATCCGGAAAGTCGTCTATTACAAAGGGATTTCATTTTTTAAAACTTATTTGAACTCCTGACTTTTTGTGTGTTCAAAATGCACCGTTCAAAGCCACATCATCATTTTTCAATCCTATCTTACTTCATTTGTTATTTTTCATGCATTTACTAATTATTTTGAGCTACAAGACCCTAAAATTGAAAAGCATTTCAAATGAACTCTGAAAAGGTTGAAAGTTGGCATGATATCATCATTTCATCCACATAGCATGTGCAAGAAAGTTGAGAGTGTTAAGGCAAAAACTGGATGCACTTCGTGTACAAAACGGACAATCTCTTTCAAAGTATCAGGATTTCATCCGGAAACTCGTCTGTTACAAAGGGATTTCATTTTTTAAAACTTATTTGAACTCCTGACTTTTTGTGTGTTCAAAATGCACCATTCAAAGCCACATCATCATTTTTCAATCATTTCTGACTTCATTTGTTATTTTTCATGCATTTACTAATTATTTTGAGCTATAAGACCCTAAAATTGAAAGGCATTTGAAATGAACTCTGAAAAGGTTGAAAGTTGGCATGATATCATCATTTCATCCACATAGCATGTGCAAGAAAGTTGAGAGGGTTACGGCAAAAACTGGATGCACTTCGTGTACAAAACGGACAATCTCTTTCAAAGTATCAGGA
>NW_025264783.1:0-1553 GCF_018294505.1 Triticum aestivum
TGTACATGATCACCCACATGTGCAAAACATGTGTATGCAAGAAAATTTTGAAAAAAATTATTTTACAATGCCCCCTTGAGGCATAGACCGATGTTTTCAGCAGTCAGTCTAGAGGGCATTATAATTCAAAAAAAATATAAAAAATACAAAAACTTGGAAACCTAGTTTTGTTTGTGGAAGAGATCATGTGTGCCAAAACTGAGGTGATTTGGAGGTGGTCGAAAAAATGCCCGCATTCCCGGAGGGACCATTTAACTTGAGCCATTTTTTGAAAAAACGTGAATTTTTCCACCACCTCCAAATCACCCAAATTTTCTTGTACATGGTCACCCACATGTGCAAAACATGTGTATGCAAGAAAATTTTGAAAAAAATTATTTTACAATGCCTCCTTGAGGCATAGACCGATGTTTTCAGCAGTCAGTCTAGAGGGCATTATAAATTCAAAAAAATTAAAAAATACAAAAACTTGGAAACCTAGTTTTGTTTGTGGAAGAGATCATGTGTGCCAAAACTGAGGTGATTTGGAGGTGGTTGGAAAAATGCACATTTCTGATATTTTCACAGGTTACAAAATATACTATTGGACAGAATATAGACAGCACCACACAGCAACATCACATTCATCCAATACAATAGAAGATAGCTCTCCGAATACAATTCATCATATTAGTCTCCGAATTCAAAAGACCGAACAAAGATAGAACATTACAAGTCTCGAGACCGCGAGTAGCGAGTTTGTCTTCATATTATCAGTCGATATCGATCATCTAAACTACCATCACATAGAAGAGAGTTGCGGTCATCACGATGAGCATCATCGCGATGAAACTGGTCTTCATCTGGTTCCTCCAACGCTCCCTCCTCTCTCCCGCTAGATAGTGGGCGTATCTAGATTCCGCCTCCGCCCTATTGGTGTACCCTTTGTAACTGTTACCGCTGAAACGGTGAACCTGTCTCCGACACTCCTCCCAGTTGTCGTAGACTCCGGGAACCTTACCCTTGTACACGACATACGACGGCATCTCTATGCACAAGCCAAACAACAGACAATACATAAGCAATAAATAAGTATGCAACAAAAGGATCGGAAGAGAAAAGCAAGACATTAATAGCACAATTCATGGTCCTAGTAATAAATAGCATCGATTACATCTAAGTTTAACGACTGTCCAAACCAAAGAGACATACAATTCATTAAAGTTTAATTACAACATGAGCCAATCAATGTTTCAGAACTACACATAGCATCACTACTTTCGACTCGACTCATGGGACCGGAGCGTGGATGAAGCCGCCGTCTGTCTTGATGGTCATGAAATCGCGGGCGTTGTCAGCCTGCATTTGTAGCGTTGTGTCTATCTCACTGCACAGAACACGGAATGTTAGAAGAAATAAAGAACGATCGATGGATGCATTTTTTGTTGTTTTGGCTGATGTTGTTTTGGTGCTGTTTTCGTGCCATTTAGGATGGCTGCAGTGACTTTTTGGTGCCATTTTTGATCTCTTAATATGGTTGCAGTGAGAGCAAAATATGGCTGTTATTTTTTTTT
>NW_025264784.1:0-1553 GCF_018294505.1 Triticum aestivum
GGTTTTTACCCCTCGCTACTACTATGGCATGTCCCCGAGGGGCACGGTTGAGACCGATTAGTAGTAGCGAGGGGTAAAAACCCGCGCTACTACTACGGCATGGTCCAGGGGCACGGTAGAGACCACTTAGTAGTAGCGAGGGGTAAAAACCAACGCTACTACTATCAACTTAGTAGTAGCGAGGGTTAAAAACCCGCTCTACTACTATGGCATGTCCCGGGGCACGGTAGAGACCGCTTAGTAGTAGCGAGGGTTAAAAACCCGCGCTACTGCTATCAACTTAGTAGTAGCAAGGTTTAAAAACCTGCGCTACTAGTAAGTAGCAGTAGCGAGTGTTTTTAACCCTTGCTACTGGTAACTTTCTGTGTATAAGCTTTTCCCTAGTAGTGGATGACTTAAAATCCTCCCATGAGTATGCTAAGAAAGCTACACCTGATGATGGTCAGAAAACTCACCGGGCGGGGGAGCCGCGTGGCATGAAGTTCGCGGTCCTCGGATGTGGGAGGAGGTATTTCGGAGGCCTTGAACAGCACCTTCCATGCGTCCTTGTGTGTCGGGCCGTAGAGCTCTTGAAGTGTCTGGTGTTCGGCCAGGACGAACTCCCACAGATTAAATTCCCGTCTTTGGCACAGAAGAATTCAGCAGACAAGCATGACCTAGACCACGTTGACAAGCTTGATTTTCTTGTCCATCATATTCTTGATGCAGTTCTGAAGTCTCGTCAGCTCCGCAGGTTCGCCCTAGGCCAGGCCCTTCTTTTCCCAGGAGGTGAGCCGCATGGGAATTCCGGATTGGAATTCGGGGGCCGCCGCCCAGTTGGCATCGCATGGCTCGGTGATGTAGAACCACCCCGATTGCCACCCTTTCACGGTCTCCACGAAGGAGCCATCGAGCTAGGTAACATTGGGCATCCTGCCCACCATGGCGCTGATACGTCTCCAACGTATCTATAATTTTTGATTTTTCCATGCTATTATATTACCCCTTTTGGATGTTTATGGCTTTATTTTACACATTTATATCATTTTTGGGACTATCCTACTAACCAGAGGCCCAACCCATATTGCTGTTTTTTTTGCCTATTTCAGTATTTCGAAGAAAAGGAATATCAAACGGAGTCCAAATGGAATGAAACCTTCGGGAGCGTGATTTTTGGAACGAACGTGATCCAGAGGACTTGGAGTGCAAGTCAAGAAGCTGCCAAGGTGGCCACGAGACAGGAGGGCCCCCCCCCCTATAAGGCATGCCCCCTGTCTCGTGGGCCCCTCGGGTGGCCACCGACGTACTTCTTCCTCCTATATAAGCGTACGTACCCCGAAAACATCTAGGGAGCCAACGAAACACAATTTCCACCACCGTAACCTTTTGTATCCGCGAGATCCCATCTTGGAGCCTTCGCCGGTGCTCCGTCGGAGGGGGAATCGACCATGGAGGGCTTCTACATCAACATCCTTGCCCCTCCGATGAGTTGTGAGTAGTTTACCACATACCTTCGGGTCCATAGTTATTATCTAGATGGTTCTTCTCTCTTTTTGGATCTCAATACAATGTTC
>NW_025264785.1:0-1552 GCF_018294505.1 Triticum aestivum
AAAAGGAAAGGGATAGAGGCGGTGGGTGAGTACAACTTCCCAAAGAGGCTGCATGTACTTGCCGTTGATGACCACCTTGTCTTCCTAAACATCCTAGAGGCCCTCTTGCGCAACTGCAAATACCATCGTGAGCATCTCAATCGCCACCCTTGCTCTAATCCATTAGAATTGAGGTTGTATGAGTTGTTCTCTATTAATAATGCTTCTTGCTTAGTTTCATTTTGTGGAAACAAAATTATGTAGCGACAATGCTGATGGATATGAAGATGCCACTAAAGATGCTCAGGAAGGGGAAGGAGGAGTTTGACCTGGTGATCAATGATGTGTGGATGCCACGGTTTCAAGTTCCTTCAGCTCATCAGACTTGAGAAGGATCTCCCTGCACAATCCAAAGTCCTATTTCTTCACATGAGCTAGCAGAGGTCATAACATTTATTACTATTAAGCGTCCAATATACACTGAGTGAATGTTCCTTGATAACATTTAATACCAATATCAAGATTTTGTTATGAAATCACATACACCTCCACTTACCCTATTTTTTCTTGCTGAAAATCATAAGAATGGGATCCTGAACCAATTGATGACCATACTTTTGATTTTAACCAAGAAAAATAGGGTGAGTGGAGGTGTATGTTAAAAATATTCAAGATATCGATCTTAAATTCTATCAAGGAATATTCACTCATTGTATATTCAATGATTAATAGTAATAAATATTCTAAATCACCACCACTAATTCATGTAAAAAAGTAGGATATTAGATTAAGCAGAGAATCTACTTATGGAAGGGAGATCCATCTCAACTCTAATGAGCTGAAGGAGCATGAAACCGTCGATGTCTGGCATGTGCGCATCGCTGATCACCATTTCCAGCTCATCCTTCCCCTCCCTGGGCAACTTTAGTTCCATCTATGCATCCATCACCATCGTTGCTACATCGTTTTGTGTGCACAAAATCAAACTAAGAAAAAACATTATTCATAGAGAATAACTCATACAACCTCGATTCTAATGAATTAGAGAAAGCATGAAGATCGAGAGGCGCACGATGGTATTTGCAGTTGCACATGAGGGACTCTAGGATCTTTTGGGAGACAGGGTCGTCCTCAATGATGAGTACACGCAACCCCTTTGTGAAGTTGTCTTCAACCACCTCCTCTATCCCTTGCATTTTGTCCTCACCAACCTTGACTGTGTCTTCCGAACTTCCCATCCTAGAAAAGAAAACATCATTAATACACACACCAAGAAACAAGCAGAACACATAACCATAAAACATCCCTCCTTCCTCACCTCCTACAGGGCTACATTGGCTTCCTCGCCACAGGCAGAACAATGTAGAGCTCGGAGAGCAGGGTTGAATTGGTGGGAAGAGCTAAGGATGTAGGGGGCTATTTATAGGGGTAGGATCCAGGAAGGAGTGGAAATCTTTTGGTCAACAGATGGAAGGTGACCCCCATCTCCTGCATGTGTCATACTTTCCACTCCATAATTGTTGCAGCTTTAATATATTTTCCCATGGAAATGTCAACACATCTATTTGTGTGC
>NW_025264786.1:0-1552 GCF_018294505.1 Triticum aestivum
TGGGTCTGTTAATTGCCAGCCTCGACCGCGACCTCTAGCGTGCTCTGGCATAGTGTCGAACACATCCCGTGCACGCCCGGAGCGCGACCAGAGCGCGCGTATTGCACGACCCGCGCCCAAGCTGACACGCTGGCCCCATGGCTTTGGCCCGCTCTGCAGCACCTCGCCACGCACTCCCCTTCTCACCGCAACACGCCAAGCAGCCCCCGCCGCGCCCGATAGGCCAAGCGCTAGCCGCCGCCGCCGCCCGACAGCCTCTGCCCATGTCGGCGCCGCCAAAGCCACTCCCGCTCGCCACCTGCCCCTGTGAGCAGTGCGTGCTCATCCACAGCTTCGTCCGCTAGCATTCGTCGCCGCCACGTCGCCCTAGCTACAGAGAGGCGGTTCGCCGGAGAGCTTATCCACGGCCGCCGCGGAACCGACCTCGGCGCGCTATAAATGGACCCCCCGAGCTTTCCCGAGCACGCAGGCGACCCTATGCTACCCCCATAGCGCTCCCCTGCCTCGCATTCGACCCGGGGAGGCCTCCTTCCTCATCTCCGGCAACTCCTGCCGCCGCCACCGCCCCGGCCAATACGGCACCTCCAGTACCTCCCCTTCTTCGTTCTCTTCGCCAAGAACACCTCCTTCCTTCCAGGAACCCAACCCCCTACTTGATTTTGATCGGGAGCCCTCGCCGCCACAAAGTCACTTCGCCACCGAAGCCTTCCTCCGCCGCGGAGCTCGCCACCGGCAGCTCCCTCCACCTCCAGCTACCCTGCGACCACCGGAAGGATCGCCCTTGCATGGCGGATCCATCCCCGCCCTCAGGGCCCCACGAGGAGCCGCCAGTCGCCGGCGACGATCGCCGGAGTTCCGCCTCCGCTCGGGACAGGGGAAGAGGAGGGAGAAAGACTAGTCAAACCTGACTAGTGGGCCCCGTGGACCCACTGTCATTGACCCACTCCGCCGCCACGCGTGTTAAGTGGAGGCGTAAAACCCCCCAGTATGTCTTCCCTGCACCGAAAGCGTATTCTGCCCAAAACGTTTTCTTTTTCCTGATTTTATTAAAAACAGATTTTGACCACAACTTTGACTGCCTATAACTTTTTAAATACAACTCCAAATGAAATGATTCTTTTTCCTACCTCTCTCAAATTTCATCTAGTTTATTTTAAGATTTATTTGAAAATATTTCAGAACAACTTTTGGTGCTGTTTTTATTTTGTGTGTTAATTCTTTTATATTGCTAAAATAGGATTTTTGAAGAGAGGAGAAATGTTTCAAGTTTTGGAGTGCATCCCTGCCTTTCCCACATTGAAGGCAAGCATTCTGAATCCCGGCATAATATTTTTGGTGTGATCGTTGATACATTTATAACACCACCGCATTTCGAAGGACCTATTATTTCATGTGATATGATCATATGCATGAGTGCATGTTATTGATTTCCATGCTGTTGGAAATGGACACACTTGTGATGATAATCACCCTCATGTGCCTTGCATGCATACCGGCAGGAACCCGGGAAAACCTCTGCCTTGAGTAGGCATGAGTTTGTCGCCGGTCTCCG
>NW_025264787.1:0-1552 GCF_018294505.1 Triticum aestivum
GTGGTGCATGGGTCTAGTTAGTTGGGTGTGTGCATACATCCAGTAGAATAGGTCGTGTAAGTAGTTTGCATGGATAAGTTTGTTAGCCGTACAAGCTGAGAAGCAGCTGGTCCTCCACCTCCTGGAGCGATTCTAGGGGAGAGAGAGGAGGTCATGTGTAAGTACGTGGAGATCGTGAGTGTGTGGCCTAAGTACCCGGTCCTTTGTATATATATGTTGCAGTAGTAAACTAGTAATGAAAAAGAGGCCGAGAGGGCTATGCAGAAAATGTAGCCACTGTGTGTACACCAAGGAGCGGAGCCTCTATGCGTTATGAGCTCTTTCTTGGTGCGTGTGTGTGTGTGTCTGTGTTGAGTTCTTCCCATGTGTGTTCTTGAGATAAACAAAAGAAAGATGAGAGAGTTGTGAGATGCAACGAGAGGTAGAAGAAGAAGAAGCGGCGCTGCAAGGAGAGGTGGCGCCAACAATTTGTTCTTGTCAGGATGGAGTAGAAGTGCCAACTTCCTATGCTCCTTCCTCACCTTTTCATCATCTGCTGACGTGTCCACAGAGAGGATAGAGTAATAGTCATTCTCACCAGCAACCTTTAGTTCGGTGGTAAGGTAAACATCAAAGGTGAAGATACAAAATTGTCGTACAATAACAACCATCCTGGGGCACAATGGGGTGACGACGCAGCACTGGATTAAGGGTGCAAAACCAAGTGCAGATTCAGAAATTTACAGTAACCGTCTTCAGCACAGACATAACTGTAAATGCACATAACTGAAACACTACCGTAGCATGCAACGGACAACACGTCGCGGAATGAAGGACCAATTGAATTGAAAGATACAGAACATCGTACCGACAAAACGGAGGACAAATTAAAAGATGCAGGAAGGGTGCCAACAAAACCAGCATGGCTGGAATTACAACTACACAGAGCTCAACTTAGCCCTAGTACGAAACATAGTAAATTTCTTCGCAACCTTCAGACACGGAGTCAGGATGCCCCTGCAGCGCCGCATCCGCTGCAGGCAGTCTGGCCAGGAATGAGGAGCCCTCAGTGCGCCTGCTCTTCTCGACACTCTCGGGCTCGTCCATGGCGTCATCTCTGCTACTGATGTCGCATTTCCTCCCTGACTCCGTGCTCCCGAACGCAGCCGACACCTCCAGCTTGTTGATGCACGCGTCACCACCTTCATGGCCCTCCTCCGACGTCCACCGCGGTGGGAACAGAGGTGCAGCCATGCCACGACGGACACCTCCTTCCTGCGCTCCCCACGCCTCCCGGGGTCTACTCCTAGTCGTCAGCCACCATGGTGAGCAAGGACAACCACCACGGGGACTGGATCGGATACCACCGCCACGAGGACGAACATCCTCAATGGCAAGCCCTTGCCTGCCTCACCGTCAGATCCGTCCTCCATCGGCTGGACCTGCGCATGGTCGGCGGATGCAGGGGACGCCAGCCACCTCGACCCCGACGAGCACCATGAGGTGATCCCCTTTTCTTTGTCTATAATTCCCCTTCCCAGTAGAATATCCAGTGAACTTTTGATGTTTTAAT
>NW_025264788.1:0-1552 GCF_018294505.1 Triticum aestivum
GCATTTTTGGTTTTCAGCATGGTCCACCCGCCGAGCATCTGCGGTGCATGCTTTCAGAAAATCAAGAGATATCTTTTGGCGTTATAGTTATATCATGAGACGCAAAGCCATCACGCTCGTAAAGTGTATATCCCCCTTCTTTACCGATTTCTGTCCATTGACCGCCTCAAAAAGTTAGATGCAAATTCATCTGTATTGCATGGACCTCTGATGTAGGCCAACAACATGAAGAATTAACAGATTATGCCTCAATGCTTTCAGAATTCCAACATTCGGAGATGTTCTTTTGTTGGTGCAGAAGATGGCACTCTTTCAGTTTCAGTGACAAACTCATGCTCCTAACCCGAACCTTTCGTGTGAACTTAATGAAATTTTACAGTTAAAAACTCAATGCATCACCAGATTCAAAAGAAAAAGGAAGTCAAAGTTTGGTGTGTTAAATGGGAGCTAAAAGGTAGCAGGGAAGCATGGATCATACACTTCTGATTTAAAAATCGAAATACAACACGCATTTTTGGTTTTCAGCATGGTGCACCCGTCGAGCATCTGCGTTGCATGCTTTCAGAAAATCAACAGATATCTTTTGGCGTTATAGTTATATCATGAGACACAAAGCCATCACGCTCGTAAAGTGTATATCCCCCTTCTTTACCGATTTCTGTCCATTGACCGCCTCAAAAAGTTAGATACAAATTCATCTGTATTACATGGACCTCTGCTGTAGGCCAACAACATGAAGAATTAACAGATTATGCCTCAATGCTTTCAAAATTCCAACATTCGGAGATGTTCTTTTGTTGGTGTAGAAGATGGCACTCTTTCAGTTTCAGAGACAAACTCATGCTCCTAACCCGAACCTTTCGTGTGAACTTAATGAAATTTTACAGTTAAAAACTCAATGCATCACCAGATTCAAAAGAAAAAGGAAGTCAAAGTTTGGTGTGTTAAATGGGAGCTAGAAGGTAGCAGGGAAGCATGGCACATACACTTCTGATTTAAAAATCGAAATACAACACGCATTTTTGGTTTTCAGCATGGTGCACCCGTCGAGCATCTGCGTTGCATGCTTTCAGAAAATAAAGAGATATCTTTTGGCGTTATAGTTATATCATGAGACACAAAGCCATTACGCTCGTAAAGTGTATATCCCCCTTCTTTACCGATTTCTGTCCATTGACCGCCTCAAAAAGTTAGATGCAAATTCATCTGTATTGCATGGACCTCTGCTGTAGGCCAACAACATGAAGAATTAACAGATTATGCCTCAATGCTTTCAGAATTCCAACATTCGGAGATGTTCTTTTGTTGGTGCAGAAGATGGCACTCTTTCAGTTTCAGTGACAAACTCATGCTCCTAACCCGAACCTTTCGTGTGAACTTAATGAAATTTTACAGTTAAAAACTCAATGCATCACCAGATTCAAAAGAAAAAGGAAGTCAAAGTTTGGTGTGTTAACTGGGAGCTAAAAGGTAGCAGGGAAGCATGGCACATACACTTCTGATTTAAAAATCGAAATACAACAGGCATTTTTGGTTTTCAGCATGGTGCACC
>NW_025264789.1:0-1552 GCF_018294505.1 Triticum aestivum
ACGGATATCTCGGCTCTCGCATCGATGAAGAACGTAGCGAAATGCGATACCTGGTGTGAATTGTAGAATCCCGCGAACCATCGAGTCTTTGAACGCAAGTTGCGCCCGAGGCCACTCGGCCGAGGGCACGCCTGCCTGGGCGTCACGCCAAAACACGCTCCCAACCACCCTCAACGGGATTCGGGATGCGGGATCTGGTCCCTCGTCTCTCAAGGGACGGTGGACCGAAGATTGGGCTGCCGGCGTACCGCGCCGGACACAGCGCATGGTGGGCGTCCTCGCTTTATCAATGCAGTGCATCCGGCGCGCAGCTGGCATTATGGCCTTTGAACGACCCAACAAACGAAGTGCACGTCGCTTCGACCGCGACCCCAGGTCAGGCGGGACTACCCGCTGAGTTTAAGCATATAAATAAGCGGAGGAGAAGAAACTTACAAGGATTCCCCTAGTAACGGCGAGCGAACCGGGAGCAGCCCAGCTTGAGAATCGGGTGGCTGTGCCGTCCGAATTGTAGTCTGTAGAGGCGTCCTCAGCGACGGACCGGGCCCAAGTCCCCTGGAAAGGGGCGCCTGGGAGGGTGAGAGCCCCGTCCGGCCCGGACCCTGTCGCCCCACGAGGCGCCGTCAACGAGTCGGGTTGTTTGGGAATGCAGCCCAAATCGGGCGGTAGACTCCGTCCAAGGCTAAATACAGGCGAGAGACCGATAGCGAACAAGTACCGTGAGGGAAAGATGAAAAGGACTTTGAAAAGAGAGTCAAAGAGTGCTTGAAATTGCCGGGAGGGAAGCGGATGGGGGCCGGCGATGCGCCCCGGCCGTATGCGGAACGGCTCTTGCTGGTCCGCCGCTCGGCTCGGGGTGTGGACTATTGTCGGCCGCGCCGGCGGCCAAAGCCCGGGGGCCCTAGGTGCCCCCGGTGGCCGTCGTCGGCACGGCCGGTACCCGCGCGCCTAAAGGCGTGTCCCTCGGGGCACTGCGCTGCAATGGCCTGCGGGCTCCCCATCCGACCCGTCTTGAAACACGGACCAAGGAGTCTGACATACGTGCGAGTCGACGGGTTCTGAAACCTGGGATGCGCAAGGAAGCTGACGAGCGGGAGGCCCTCACGGGCCGCACCGCTGGCCGACCCTGATCTTCTGTGAAGGGTTCGAGTTGGAGCACGCCTGTCGGGACCCGAAAGATGGTGAACTATGCCTAAGCGGGGCGAAGCCAGAGGAAACTCTGGTGGAGGCTCGAAGCGATACTGACGTGCAAATCGTTCGTCTGACTTGGGTATAGGGGCGAAAGACTAATCGAACCATCTAGTAGCTGGTTCCCTCCGAAGTTTCCCTCAGGATAGCTGGAGCCCATTACGAGTTCTATCAGGTAAAGCCAATGATTAGAGGCATTGGGGACGCAACGTCCTCGACCTATTCTCAAACTTTAAATAGGTAGGATGGCGCGGCTGCTTCGGTGAGCCGCGCCATGGAATCGGGTGCTCCAAGTGGGCCATTTTTGGTAAGCAGAACTGGCGATGCGGGATGAACCGGAAGCCGGGTTACGGTGCCCAACTGC
>NW_025264790.1:0-1552 GCF_018294505.1 Triticum aestivum
CCTCCACCCGGCGGCCACGGCGCCCCTCTGCTCCACCACCGTGGCCTCCCCGCCACTCCGGCGCCCCCTCCTCCACCCGGCCGCCCCGGCGCCCCTCTCCTCCACCACCGCGGCCGCCCCACCCCTCCGGTGCCCCCTCCTCTACCCGGTGAGATCTCTTGTTTTTTCTGTTTTTGTTTCTGTATTTTAAGTTTAGTTTAGGTTTATTTTAGGTTTGGTTTAGTTTAGGTTTACTTTAGTTTAGGTTTAGAGCATAGATAGCATCTTCTCTACTATAATTGTGTATAATCTCAATTCTCACTAGTAGTCTTATTAGTTAGTACATTATGCTTTTATGTGTCATTTAAATAATGTAGTGCCAGATTTCTCAACTCATTGCCATATAATGAATTATTATTGTTATATTATTAATAGATGATAGAACAAAAACTATTTCCCTTCAAAGTGAAAAATCTTTCAGTGAAGTAAATATTAGTGCACGAGTTATTTTATATACAAGAAAAAAAATTGGCATGTCGTGGTAGAATTAGTATTTGTCATAAATGAATTCAAATGCATTTCCAATAGAAAATGTAATACACATATCTAGTGAACTGTAAACGAAAGTTATCCACAGACTCCTTGTAGGGGTTGTATAAAATATTATGAAACTAATAGTGAGAAGAGCAAAAGCTTTCTCAAATTCCTTTGCATATATTCAAATTCATCAATCAGCAACACTCGAAATAGTTTAATTTGAGAAAACAACAAGGCATGCATATTGCTTATGGAATCTGTCGTAAGAGGCAAACTATACCCGTCTTTTCCTTTTCTTTTTTGCGGAAAGGCAAACTATACATTCTGATTTGCATACAAAGTAAATTGATTTTACGACACTACACCCTTAGTTTCCGATTTGAGGTTTGTTTGTTTGCTTGGTGTGTGGCACCTAGAGCCACCTAAAATATGGTGCAACTATGATTTGTTGCCACAAGTATTCCAATGTGATCACACCAGAAGGAACTTTAGGTTTAGTTTTGGTTAAGAAGAAAGATGAAAAAAAGAAGAAGATAAAGAGGAGAAAGAAGAAGTGTATTTTCCCCCTATTTTTAGATTACTATGCTCTTTTTTTCAACATTTTCAGTTTTCTTTCATGTCTAAAGAAATCCCTAGTTTTGAAGGGTGCCAATTGCCATTGCCAACTAACCTACCAAATTAACTAAGTGTTGTTGATGTTGTTGAGCACAAGTGCATTGCTTTTTTTTCTCAGTTTTCTTTCATGTCTAGAAACTTGGCTCTATGTTTATAGATATGCTTCTAGCTAGATACTAATTGGTCTCTTCTGCTACTTATTAGAGATGGGGGGAGGCCGTCACCGCTGTCTCCGCTCTGCCACACCGAAGTACGAGTTGGATGCTTTCGAGTTCTTCAGTATCATACTTGGGACTTCCTCCAAGAGGCAGGTATATAGAAGGAGAGATCTCCCCTTCACCCATCTCATTATGATAACTCTGTTGTTTGCTACATCACTCCTTGTCCCAAACTGCAGAGGCTGCCTGACACTTATATGAAC
>NW_025264791.1:0-1552 GCF_018294505.1 Triticum aestivum
TTTTCAATTTTATGGTCTTATAGCTCAAAATAATTAGTGAATGCATGAAAAATAACAAATGAAGTCAGAAAGGATTGAAAAATGATGATGTGGCTTTGAATGGTGCATTTTGAACACACAAAAAGTCAGGAGTTCAAATAAGTTTTAAAAAATGAAATCCCTTTGTAACAGACGAGTTTCCGTTTGAAATCCTGATGCTTTGAAAGAGATTGTCCGTTTTGTACACGAAGCGCATCCAGTTTTTGCCGGGACCCTCTCAACATTCTTGCGCACGCTATGTGGATGAAATGATGATACCATGCCAACTTTCAACCATTTCAGAGTTCATTTGAAATGCTTTTCAATTTTAGGGTCTTATAGCTAAAAATAATTAGTAAATGCATGAAAAATAACAAATTAAGTCAGAAAGGATTGAAAAATGATGTTGTGGCTTTGAAAGGTGCGTCTTGAACACACAAAAAGTCAGGAGTTCAAATAAGTTTTAAAAAATGAAATCCCTTTGTAACAAACGAGTTTCCCTATGAAATCCTAATACTTTGAAAGAGATTGTCCGTTTTGTACACGAAGTGCATCCAGTTTTTTGTCGTAACCCTATCAACTTTCTTGCACATGCTATGTGGATGAAATGATGATACCATGCCAACTTTCAACCTTTTCAGAGTTCATTAGAAATGCTTTTCAATTTTATGATCTTATAGCTCAAAATAATTAGTAATTGCATGAAAAATAACAAATGAAGTCAGAAAGTCTTGAAAAATGATGATGTGGCTTTTAATGGTGTGTTTTGAACACACAAAAAGTCAGGAGTTCAAATAAGTTTTAAAAAATGAAATCCCTTCGTAACAGACGAGTTTCCGTATGAAATCCTGATACTTTGAAAGAGATTGTCCGTTTTGTACACGAAGTGCATCCAGTTTTTGCCGGAACCCTCTCAACTTTCTTGCACATGCTATGTGGATATAATGATGATACCATGCCAACTTTCAATCTTTTCAGAGTTCATTTGAAATGATTTTCAATTTTATGGTCTTATAGCTCAAAATAATTAGTAAATGCATGAAAAATAACAAATGAAGTAAGAAAGGATTGAAAAATGATGATGTGGCTTTGAATGGTGCATTTTGAACACACAAAAAGTCAAGAGTTCAAATAAGTTTTAAAAAATGAAATCCCTTTGTAACAGACGAGTTTCCGTATGAAATCCTGAT
This sequence comes from Triticum aestivum, assembly GCF_018294505.1. Taxonomy (NCBI): domain Eukaryota; kingdom Viridiplantae; phylum Streptophyta; class Magnoliopsida; order Poales; family Poaceae; genus Triticum; species Triticum aestivum. Next base: position 1,209 of record NW_025264791.1, read on the forward strand.
ACTTTGAAAGAGATTGCCGTTTTGTACACGAAGTGCATCCAGTTTTTGCCGGGACCCTCTTAACTTTCTTGCACATGCTATGTGGATGAAATGATGATACCATGCCAACTTTCAACCTTTTCAGAGTTTATTTGAAATGCTCTTATAGCTCAAAATAATTAGTAAATGCATGAAAAATAACAAAAGAAGGTAGAAAGGATTGAAAAATGATGATGTGGCTTTGAATGGTGCATTTTAAACACACAAAAACTCAGGAGTTCAAATAAGTTTTAAAAATGGAAATCCCTTTGTAACAAACGAGTTTCCGTACGAAATCCTAATACTTTGAAAGAGATTGTCCGTTT
>NW_025264792.1:0-1552 GCF_018294505.1 Triticum aestivum
TAACATTGCATAATTCACATATATAATGTCTTGCAACAAGATGGCATTGCATAATTCACATATATGGTAATTAGACACTAAACAGGTGGCATTCACACAAAGCATGTCTAAACTAAGCAAATGACATAGCAATGCAAGATACCATACGCACGATATGAGCAACATAACCCTGCCAAGTTAGGGCATGCACCTCGGGGGGGGGGGGGAATATGACTGGTCATCTGCCTCTGAATCCTCCTCTGAGGAGCTATCGGTAACCAGCAAGACATGCGCTTCGTCGGATAGCATTGTCTGCTCTGAAGACCTTGTTTCCACTCCAGTTTTTTCCATGACCGTGCCGAATGGCTGATGCACAGGAAGAGTAATTGAATGTACTAAAATTGTTGACAAATTTAACACGTAATAAAAAAATGATGGCATGATATAATTCACATATAAGATGACTGGCTAACCAGGGTGGCATTGCAAAATTCACATATATGATGCCTGGCTAGACAAGATGGCATTGCATGATTCACATATATGATAAAGAAACTAAACAGATGGCATTGACACAAAGCATGTCTAAACTAAGCAGATGACATCTTTAATGTATACAGTAAGCAATGCAAGGCACCACATGCATGATATTACCAACATCAGCATGCCAAGTTAGAGCGAAGACCTCATGTGGTAAATAGGAGTGGTCTTCTCCTTCTGAATCCCCCTCAGAACAGTTATCTTCCTCTTGATTACGATCCGAAATGGGTGGAGGGGGGCTGCCTTTGCGCCCACCATGGAACGACGTCTGCATGAAATTTTATTGCCACGCAAGGCTCGTCTCTTTTGCTCTACATGATCAGTTCCATTGTGTACAATAACTGGCATGCATAGGAATAAAACATAGTGAGATTATGTAAGGAGTGCATGCACAAATCCAGAGTGATGGTAGCAAACTGTGGATAGACCCAAAACCAATGATAGCAGGCAGATAATAGCTTTAGTTAAAAAATACAGATAATGGCTCCTTTAATGTTTGTTTGCACCCAACATGAAACTCATAGTAGACACCGGAGATTAACCACAAACTGCTAGATGTAAAATACATCAGCCACTCATCTCTGAACTTAACTGTCGAAACTGAATTTAACTGTCGAAACTGAACTTAACTGTTGAAACTGAACTTAACTGTCGAAACTGAATTTTGCTGTCGAAACTGAACGCACTAGCAAGGTGAGGCTACACGTCGGTCGACTGACTTTTTCATCTCTTGTCAGTCGATTTTGCAGCCGTTGGATACGAAATCAAGGGTATGCGGTTCATCTTCAACCTCCACCCCCCTGAGCCGCCATCCACCACCAGCCAAACAGTAGCCCCCCGCCGCCCGCGGCCGGCAGTGTGCCGCCCCGCCCGCCCCGAAAACACACCCCACCGCCGGTCCGCCGCCGCCCTGGCCATCCCTCTAGGCCCCCCCGTGCCGAGCTTTTTCTCCGGCGATCCCCACGCCACCGCCCCACCACCGCCGGCGACCACCGCCCCCATCCTGAACCCTAAGATAGATAGTGGGGTACCT
>NW_025264793.1:0-1552 GCF_018294505.1 Triticum aestivum
GTATGTAGTCACCTGTTAAGATTTCTAGAAGGACAAATATTTAGGAACGGAGGGAGTACAATACATGGCAGGCCGGCCGGATCAACACTCCACGACCGCCAGCTTCATCCCCTCGTGCTCTCGGCCGGAGCTGGCCCTTCACATTCACCTCGCTCGCCGGCTATGCAGTTCGAAACGACGACGTTGCAACCATACTTGGGTCGCCGGTGCTGGCCGGCTGGCGCGGCAACCATCGGTGCGTCTATCGCGGCGGTTCTGTAGTCGTTCCCACATGAGCATCACCCAGCGGGTTCTGCCGACCGCCATGCTGTACGGCGCGCACCCATGGGTGCGCTGGTGCCTGGTGTGGCTCCATGATTCACCCTATGACATACATTAGCTGCTGGGTTCAAGAATCAAGATCCTGTCTTTAATTTGTTGGCCATCAAGGTCACCGCCGGCATCATGCATGCATGGTGTCACCGCCCGCCGCCCAGATCCAGGTGCGTGGCCCGAAATCCGGGAGCACCGGCGCCGCCCCTTAGCGCCAGCCGCTCCCTCGATGAAGCCTCGCCAACGCACCGCTCCCAGCCGCACCCCCGCCGAAGCCTCGCCGAGCAGCCGCACCTCCACGCGACCGAGCCGGCCCGCGCCGCGCTAACAATATTGGACAACATGCGAAAACAATATGTACGTATATAGGACATCCCCAAATTACTACCACCTCGTTTATATTATAATTTTGTCTATACGAAGCGTAAAAGCGTAATACGACTGGGAGGAAGCGTATTGTGACGGTGAACCCGACAAAGTCAATCCGTGCTTTATTATTACTAGCAAAAGAGCCTGTGCGTTGCAACGGGAGAGTAAATAACACATGTTCTTAACCCAATAACCATGACTCGAGACCCTAATGTGTTCACGTCCTTTATTTTCACATGGCATCACATTTGTGTTGTTGATAGTGGTCTCAGTACTCACACAACGAAAGCATGTTTGAATGCGGTCAGTTCTAAGGCATCTCTCTCGCGCGCACACTTCGCTCAAAATAACATGAGAAATATGTTTTTTTTTCCTGTGAGGTTTTTCGCAGGTGTGCATGTGTAGTTGTCGATGTTTCCTTTCTTCTCTATCAGTAAGAAAGAAAGAACGGATCGTACATTATAGATTAAGTTAACACCAAAAAAATTATAATTCACCCTGTGAGCTTTTCCTTAAAACTCCTTGGGTAGTTCCGGCGGCTCCTTATGTATGTTCCAAATAAAACATAATTATAATCTATATTCTGTTGCAATCATTTTTTTTGGAGTGTCTTTTATCGAATACGAGAGTCAAATTCATGTTAATGTTATTTAAAAAGTAATAGTATATTTTCTATATCAAATAATTTATCCACCGTATAAACTGTTAAAACAAATGTAAACATCCACTTTAAAAGATTAAATGAAAGCATTAAGTATATGTAAGTAACCTTAAAATAATTCAGAATATAGTTTTGAACTCAAGTGGATTCTAATATTTTTTGGAACAACAGTAGCTTAATTTTGAGTTTAAATAAGTAAGGATTTTTTTT
>NW_025264794.1:0-1552 GCF_018294505.1 Triticum aestivum
ATGAACGGATGCGGGCGATCACGGCCCGCCGTTCAGCCCCGGTGGGCACCGGGGGTACCGGGATGGCGCCGGCGCTCAACTTCCACGAGCCCGCCACCCGCATGTCTGGGGGCACTGAATAGTCGGCCTCATAGAGGAGGCGCGCCTCGTCCTCATGGAGACGGCGGGGGCCGAAGCCGTTCGCCGCCGCGGCGTCACCGGGGCACCGCTCAGCCATTGCTCATCGGCGGGGGAAGAGGGGGGCGAGTTGCTACTGTGGTGAGACTAGGCGAGAGAGAAGGCGAGTTGTGGCGAATATGGCGTTCACCAGCGGGGAGACGGTGAAAACCTGCGTTCCGGGTGACGGCTGGCGGGAACGGACGGAACGCGCGTCGTGCCGCCTTCACTGCGCCGCCCATGAGGCATCAATGGAGGCTGACCGGCGCTGCAGCGTGGCAGCCTTGGCATTCATTCCCGCAGGAGCCAAGGCGATGAGGACGACGAACCGGCGTGGTCGCTGACTCGGCGGGCCCATTCTAGTTCGCACCAAAATCGTATTCCACGGCGCCCCAGGCACACCCCAGCGCGCCTGGTTCGGCCTGGGTCTGCCGGCGCCAGTTTCGGCCCAAATCGGCGCAAAACGTTTTTTGCGTGCCGGCGCTAAAACTGTCCTGGGGGCCTGTTGGGGGCGTGGCTGGAGATGCTCTAACCCCAATATTTAAAACTAACTGCCAAGAATTGGCCATCACCGAGGAATTTGTCAGCTCGTCAAAATAATCAATGCTGATCTGCTCTCAGCTCAAGAACTGGAGCGATGTTCTCCATAATATGCATGCATGGATGCATGAAGATTTACGCATAAATCAGTAGGTCATATATCAATTATTAATTGTAGGCTGCACTGAAGTTAGGGAAACGCAATATAAACATGCTTTAGAGGAAAATTTACGTACAATGAATAGTGTTCTCAGAGGAGCAGGACAGGGGAGGCCAGTATATGGTCCTTGTTCTGATATACACATGCCACTATAATGAAATACAATGTTTCAAGACTTGCTGCTGGATGCCTCACGTTTTGTTCATGGTTCGTACAAACCATATTACTGCCTCATGGAGATGTGCACATGGCCAAGTAGGTAGCTATGTCACGTGGTCCAACATAGCAACAAGCCAACAACCATAACGTGATGACAGCCTTGGCCTAATTTTGGCCCACTGTCCTACTAACATGGCATCAAAGGGAGCTCTGGTGGTGACAGTGTGCTTGTGCGATCTACTGATCAGGTGAGTGTGGTGAGAATTTATGCTGAATGAATGGGTACCAATATCTAGCGAATACAGAGGGTCTGGGCATGGTATTCTGGTGGGGATCCTATAGGTGTGCTCAACACCATGTGGCTATCGGGATGATTCCCGAATTAATTTCTATGGTCATCAAAACGATGGTGTTCTGCACAATCCATTTCAACTTGGAATTGTAGGGCCGAATATTTAGATCTAAACTGGGGGAGGGGTGGGGGTATTGCTCATGTTCAGACATTACTTTTTTTTCTTGAGGACATTGCACAATGAA
>NW_025264795.1:0-1552 GCF_018294505.1 Triticum aestivum
ATCACTGCCATATGCTTTGTTGCTATGTTGGGGTCCTGTAGCATAGTTACTTGATGTATTCTAAGTGCTATCCTGCTGTTAATCGCAGAATCGTGTCATTCTTGTTTTGTTTGCCATTTGCAAACCGTGCATCCGTTTCCGGTGATCTTTATATCGATTTCGACCAAAATCATCTCATCTTTCTAGTGGCATACTTGGTTTGCCAAGTTGATGCCTTGTTCATCCTTTTTCTTCCGGAGCACGCATACGCATCGCATATCATGCATGTATTGCATCATGTTGCTTGTGCATTTCCCGTGATTGATTGTGGTTCCATTGCTTGTGTTCTTGCTGTGGGTAGATCCGGGAGACGAGTTCATGAACGAGGAACCTGTTGAGTACGCTTACGAGGATCAAGCTTTCGACAACACTGAGAACCAGCTTGCAGGCAAGATGACCATACCCTCGAAATCACTTCTATCTTTGCTTTGCTAGTTGTTCGTTCTATTGCTATGCTGCGCTACCTACCACTTGCTATATCATGCCTCCCATATTGCCATGTCAAGCCTCTAACCATCCTTTCCTAGCAAACCATTGTTTGGCTAAGTTACCGCTTTTGCTCAGCCCTTCTTATAGTGTTGCTAGTTGCAGGTGAAGTTGAAGTTGGTTCCATGTTGGAACATGGATATTTTGGAATATCACAATATCTCTTATTTAATTAATGCATCTATATATTTGGTAAAGGGTGGAAGGCTCGGCCTTATGCCTGGTGTTTTGTTCCACTCTTGCCGCCCTAGTTTCCGTCATACCGGTATTATGTTCCTTGAGTTTGCGTTCCTTACGCGGTTGGGTGATTTATGGGACCCCCTTGACAGTTCGCCTTGAATAAAACTCCTCCAGCAAGGCCCAACCTTGATTTTACATTTGCCTACCTAAGCCTTTTTCCCTCGGGTTTTCGCGAGCCCGAGGGTCATCTTATTTAAACCCCCGGGCCAGTGCTCCCCTCAGTGCTGGTCCAAACTAGAGCCACTTGCAGCGCCACCTCGGGGAAACTCGAGGGCTGGTTTTAGTTGTACGTAGTGTTCATCCGGTGTGCCCTGAGAACGAGATATGTGTAGCTCCTATCGGGATTTCTCGGCACATCGGGAGGCTTTGCTGGTCTTGTTTTACCATTGTCAAAATGTCTTGTAAACCGGGATTCCGAGACTGATCGGGTCTTCCTGGGAGAAGGAATATCCGTCGTTGACCGTGAGAGCTTATAATGGGCTAAGTAGGGACACCCCTGCAGGGTATTTATCTTTCGAAAGCCGTGCCCGCGGTTATGAGGCAGATGGGAATTTGTTAATGTCCGGTTGTAGAGAACTTGACACTTGACTTAATTAAAATACATCAACCGTGTGTGTAGCCGTGATGGTCTCTTTTCGGCGGAGGCCGGAAAGTGAACACGGTTTGAGTTATGCATGAACGTAAGTAGTTCTTGATCATTTCTAGCTTCGCGACCGTTGCTTGCTTCTCTTCTCGCTCTCATTTTCGTATGTTAGCCACCATATATGCTTAGTGCTTGCTGCAGCTC
>NW_025264796.1:0-1552 GCF_018294505.1 Triticum aestivum
TGACACGCAGGTCATTAAAAGAATAAAGACAACTCCTATGGCTCCTGCCGGTTGTCATACTCATCGACATGCAAGTCGTGAATCCTATTACAATAGCATGAACATCTCATACATCACATATAGATCATTCATCATTCATCACAACTTTGGCCATATCATATCACAAACCACTTGCTGCAAAAACAAGTTAGACGTCCTCTAATTGTTGTTGCAAGTTTTACGTGGCTGAATTAGGGTTCTAGCAAGAACGTCTTCTTACCTACGTTAAAGCCACAACGTGATTTGTCAACTTCTATTTACCCTTCATAAGGACCCTGTTCATCGATTCCGCTCCAACTAAAGTGGGAGAGACAGACACCCGCCAGCCACCTTATGCAACTAGTGCATGTTAGTCGGTGGAACCGGTCTCACGTAAGCGTACGTGTAAGGTTGGTCCGGGCCGCTTCATCCCACAATACTGCTGAAGCAAGAAAGGACTAGTAACGGCAAGAAAGTTGACAAATCCACGCCCACAACTAATTGTGTTCTACTCGCGCAAGAAGAACTACGCATAGACCTAGCTCATGATGCCACTGTTGGGGAACGTTGCAGAAAACAAAAATTTTCCTACTCGTTTCACCAAGATCATCTAGGAGTTCATCTAGCAATGAGTGATTAGATGCATCTACATACCTTTGTAGATCGCGAGCGGAAGCGTTCAAAAGAACGGTGATGATGTAGTCGTACTCGACGTGATCCAAATCACCGATGACCAGCGCCAAACGGACGGCACCTCCGCGTTCAACACACGTACGGAACAGCCACGTCTCCTCCTTCTTGATCCAGCAAGGGAGGGAGGAGAGGTTGAGGGAGATGGCACCAGCAGCAGCACGACGGCGTGGTGTTGATGGAGCCGCAGTACTCCGGCAGAGCTTCGCTAAGCACTATGGAGGTGGAGGAGGTGTTGGGGAGGGAGAAGGAGGCAACCAAAGGCCAAGGCGTTCAGGTATGAAGTCCCTCCTCTCCCCCACTATATATAGGGGTGCCAAGGGGGGGTGGCCGGCCCTAGGAGATCCAATCTCCTAGGGGGTGCGGCGGCCAAGGGGGGTTTCCCTCCCCCCCAAGGCACCTAGGAGGTGCCTTCCCCTCCTAGGACTCTTTCCCCCTCAAACCCTAGGCGCATGGGCCTATGTGGGGCTGGTGCCCTTGGCCCATTAGGCCAAGGCGCACCCCCTACAGCCCATGTGGCCCCCCCGGGACAGGTGGACCCACCCGGTGGACCCCCGGGACCCTTCCGGTGGTCCCGGTACAATACCGATAACCCCGAAACTTGTCCCGATGCCCGAAACAGGACTTCCCATATATAAATCTTTACCTCCGGACCATTCCGGAACTCCTCGTGACGTCCGGGATCTCATCCGGGACTCCGAACAACATTCGGGTTACTGCATATACATATCCCTACAACCCTAGCGTAACTGAACCTTAAGTGTGTAGACCCTACGGGTTCGGGAGACAAGCAGACATGACCGAGACGACTCTCCGGTCAATAACCAACAGCGGGATCTGGATA
>NW_025264797.1:0-1552 GCF_018294505.1 Triticum aestivum
CCTTGGTGGAGGGGTCCGAAATCAACCCTATCTCTTGTTTCCCCACACATATGGACTCTAAAAATAGCCTATACTTATGTATTTCGAAATTACATGGGCCTGGCCCAATAAAAAGGTGACGCAGCACCTATAATAGCCTCGGGACGAAATTTATGAAGTGGCATCTTGTATATTTCGTCCAAGGCTTCATGCACCCATTATGGTGGCTTCAAAGTCCTGAAATCATCACTTGTAAATCCGTTCTTGTTCCCCTTGCGCATGGCATCATCTCCATGCTTGTTCTTGCTCCAATGTTCATCCTTCTCCAAGCTAGGCCCTTCATTTGTAAGCAAAACAAATGTATCCAATTTAGGCAGCATCATATTCTCATGAACATTAGAATCATTACCAAGAAACGAAAGTACCTGATAATTTAATTGGCGTGCGCGAGCTCTAGTAATTGGTCCCGTATATGTAGCAGTAGGGGCTGTGGGTGTAACAATGGTATTGATGTCCTCATCATCCTCCCCTTCTTGAAATGAAGTCGTCCTCGACGGAAGCTCATCTGCCTCACCCAAATAAGGCTTCAAATCTGCAATGTTAAAAGTGGGACTAACCCCAAAATCTGCAGGCAGCTCAAGTTTATATGCATTGTCATTTATTTTCTCTAACACCTTAAAGGGACCATCAGCACGTGGCATTAGCTTTGATTTGCGCAAATCCGGAAATCTATCCTTACGCAAATGTAACCAAACAAGATCTCCAGGTGCAAACACAACATGTTTTCTATCCTTATCTCCAGCAAGTTTATATTTAGCATTCATACGCTCAATGTTTTCCTTAGTTAACTCATGCATTTTTAAAATCAATTCAGCATGTTGTTTAGCATCAAAATTAACCTTCTTGGAAGATGGAAGAGGCAACAAATCAATAGGTGCACGAGGTAGGAAACCATACACAACTTCAAAAGGGCACATCTTAGTAGTAGAATGCAATGAACGATTATAAGCAAATTCAATATGAGGCAAGCATTCCTCCCACATTTTCTTATTATTCTTCAAAACAGCCCTAAGCATAGTAGACAACATTCTATTGACTACTTCAGTTTGTCCATCAGTTTGGGGGTGACAAGTAGTACTAAAAAGCAGTTTAGTCCCCAACTTAGCCCAAAAACATCTCCAAAAGTGGCTAAGAAATTTAGTATCACGATCTGAAACAATAGTATTTGGCACACCATGCAAGCGAATAATTTCACGAAAGAACAAATCAGCAACATTAACAGCATCATCGCTTTTATGACATGGTATAAAGTGTGCCATTTTCGAGAATCTATCCACGACAACAAATATGCTATCCCTCCCCTTCTTTGTTCGAGGTAAACCTAAAACAAAGTCCATAGATATATCCTCCCAAGGAACACTAGGTACAGGCAAAGGCATATATAAACCATGAGGATTGAGTCGTGACTTAGCTTTTTGACATGTAGTGCAGCGAGCAATAAAACGCTCAACATCCCGTCTCATCTTTGGCCAAAAGAAATGTGTAGCAAGTACGTCCTCCGTCTTCCTCACGC
>NW_025264798.1:0-1552 GCF_018294505.1 Triticum aestivum
GAAATCATCACTTGTAACTCCGTTCTTGTTTCCCTTGCGCATGCCATCATCTCCATGCTTGTTCTTGCTCCAATGTTCATCCTTCTCCAAGCTAGGCCCTTCATTTGTAAGCAAAACAAATGTATCCAATTTAGGCAGCATCATATTCTCATGAACATTAGAATCATTACCAAGAAACGAAAGTACCTGGTAATTTAGTTGGCGTGCACGAGCTCTAGTAATTGGTCCAGTATGTATAGCAGCAGGGGCTGTGGGTGTAACAATTGTATTGATGTCCTCATCACTTAACCTTGCCGCTGTTGTTGAACCATTGGATGTAGTAAGGATGTGGATGTGGTCTTGTGGTGAGAGAAAGCTTCTCCACCATCTCCATGCTAGCCAAATTGTTGCAGCTCCCTCCGTCTATTATGACGCGCACAGAACGTTCCTTCACAACTCCCTTGGTATGGAACAAATTGTGCCTCTGATTTTGCTCAGCTTGTGTGACCTGCACACTCAAAACACGTTGAGCAACTAAACATTCATACCTGTCAGCATCTTCAGGAGCCATGTATTGCGTCTCATGATCAGAATCATCTCCACCATGTTCTTCACGTGTAATAAGAGCCAATGTCTCCTCATCATAGTCACTAGCGGACTCATATCCACCACCCTCGGTAGCAATCATCACACGCGGAGATTTGCATTCTCTCGCATAATGACCTCCTCCCTTACAACAACGACAAATAATATCACTTGTGTGCCCTGTTGATGCCCTGGAAGAAGAAGAACTCTGTGCAGGCCCGACAGGTGCGCTCTTGGCAGATAATGGTGGTTGTTCCTGTTTTCTTGTATCACGGCTGTAGGAGGCACCTGATTGAGGTGCTGGTGCAGTTGCAGTAGAAGATGCACGCGGTGTCCATGATGAAGGTCGGCCTGCAGAAAAGTTAGTTCGCGCCAATGCTTGTCGATCCTGCACTTCACGTTCAGCTTTACAAGCAAGATGGAATAGACGAGTGATATTAGTATACTCCTTATAGTCTAGAATGGTCTGAATCTCTCTATTTAATCCACCCAAAAAACGTGCAAGGATAGCTTCATTCTCCTCAACAATACCACATCGAATCATGCCAGTTTGTAATTCCTGATAATATTCTTCTACAGAATTTTTTCCTTGTCTTAAACGCTGCAATTTTTGAAGCAATTCACGTTGATAATATGGTGGAACCCAACGCGTACGCATAGCGGTTTTCAAAGCAGCCCAAGTAGTTGGAATAGGATATAATCTACAATGTTCAGACCACCAGACACATGCAAAACTAGTGAAAGCACAAACAGCAGCAGCAACCCATCTCTCCTCGGGATATTGTAAACATGTAAAACGTTGTTCAGTTTCTAACTCCCAAGTAAGATATATATCAGGAACATATCTACCCTCAAATGGTGGAATATTCAATTTCAGTTTAGGAATATGGACATCATCTCGTACCTGAGGTGGTGGTGCAGGCCTACCATTACGAATATATACCTGAGGTCGACCTGCTGGTGGTGGTACAGGTGGCTGCACGTAGTG
>NW_025264799.1:0-1552 GCF_018294505.1 Triticum aestivum
TATTATTATTATTATTATTATTATTATTATTATTATTATTATTATTATTATTATTATTATTATTATTATTAGCACCTCTAAGTCTTGTATTGTTGGTGGGAAAGAAAGGTGCAGAGTTGGTGGTGGCAACATGCATGGTTGCTCGCTGCCTCCCGATGCACGACGTTGGAGGTGGTTGTGTGCCGCCCCCATCTCGTGCGGAAACATAGCTTTGGGGGCACTGTCTTTTCTCTCCTCTCGTGTGGAAGGGAGAGCGTTGATGGCCGTCTTCTCACCGACTTGTGGGAACGGCGGTCATCGGCTCCTCGAGGCGTGGGGGTGGCGACATGCAGTCCCTCGCTGGCGTCCTAGGCAAGCAACCATGTGGGTGTGCCTACGGTTGTCAGCTGCGGCGGGAGATGGGGGAGGGGGTGACAACATGTTGGATGACGGGAAGGATGACATATGATGGTCAACTATTACATTCATACACAATATGCACACATTTTCGACCAAAGCATGCTATATATAAAAAGCAAAATAGGATAAATGTATATGAAAGAAAAGTAACTCCAAAATTTGCATAAAAATTCAAGCCAACAATGATTCCTTCCATTACATAGATTGGTTATAAAACTCGACTGGTTACATCAAGGACTTGCTTACGCTCAAAGCTTCATCCACACATGCACACAATAGTTCAATAACCCGTGTCGGTACTAGGAAACTGCAGGTTTAACTCAAAGAGGACACCAGTGCCAAAGAATCTAGATCAACCAATATTAATTTTACAGAACTATTAGCACAGTCTCCAGACCTTTAGGCAGCTCACATTATTACGCGCGCATCAACAAGTTCAATTCTACTCCCAATCCTGCTACAGGCCTGGTCATCGGTCCAACCTATTCATCAAACATCATGAAAATACAAGAACTCAGGACGCAATAAAAATTACTTCCATGCCCATGGACAAGTTAGCGACAACTACAAGCACTAGAGCGTCTCAAGGATGCGCCGCTGTCATCGGCCCTCCCCAAAGAAGCCGAGCAAACCTTGCTGTTGTAGATAGTCGGAAAGTTGTCGTACTAAGGCCCCAAAGACCAATGCGCTAGAACATCAACCATCGCAGATGAAGAGAAGTGTAGATCGAATGGAACCAACCTGTAGAAGGATGAATGCAGACAAAATCCAAGCAGATCCCCGACAACAAACACTGACTGAATCCCAGGAGATCAACTAGAGACACACCTCCACATGCCCTCTAACTACACTAGACGCATTGTCGGGACGGGCGCTAGGAGTGAAGAACCTTAATTATTCTCTCATTAGGGAGCTGTCTCTGCCTTGTCTTCCTAAGCAGGATACAAAATCTAAACAAACTAAGAAAACGGCTAAAAACAAATCATGAGCCCTCCCACCAGCATGGCCCAGGATCCATCATGCCTCCATGGCCCTAAGGCCACAGAAGACGAGGCAGATCGACGGAAGCGCCGGCGGGAGGCAAAAAGAACCCTCATGTGGGACTTGCTTGCGGAAGGAGCAAAAGAATATGCGTCTGCATTATATTATTATT
>NW_025264800.1:0-1552 GCF_018294505.1 Triticum aestivum
GAACTGAAAAGAGTGGATGCAATAATTTCTTTAGTTTCTTCCATTATATTCTGAACTCATGTGCCAAGAAGATAGTAGCTGCACGCTTAACAGAAGAATGCTCAATGTTGGAAAATTCTAGGAAAATCCTTTGTATGCAAGGATGCATATGCATAAAATGTCTTTCAAGTTCAATTATAAGCAAGGATAGTAGCTGCACCGACAGAAGTAAAGAAATCTTGAATAACCCCTTTTCCAAAAATATTACCACTATCTATTCGAAAAATTTTAGTATTTAGGATGGTGGGTTCTTGAACAGGATCATCAAAAGCATCAAAATTTCCCATGATATTACTACTGTCCTTATCAATGATAACCTCCCGAGTTTAAGACATAGTGGAAGCAAGTACCACAAGAAGCAAGCGAAAAAGAGGCGAACAGGAAAGAGAGGGCGAATAAAACGGCAAGGGTGAAGTGGGGGAGAGGAAAACGAGGCAAATGGCAAATACTGTAATGCGAGGAGACGAGTTTGTGATGGGTACATGGTATGTCTTGACTTGTGCGAAGACCTCCCTGGTAACACCGCCAGAAATCCTTCTTGCTGCCTCTTGAGCACTGCGTTGGTTTTCCCTTGAAGAGGAAAGGGTGATGCAGCAAAGTAGCGTAAGTATTTCCCTCAGTTTTGAGAACCAAGGTATCAATCCAGTAGGAGGCTACAAGCAAGTCCCTCGTACCTACACAAACAAATAAGAACGTTGCAACCAACATGATAAAGGGGTTGTCAATCCCTTCACGGCCACTTGCAAAAGTGAGATCTGATAGAGATAATAATAAGATAAATATATTTGGTATTTTTATGATATAGATTGGAAAGTATAGATTGCAAAATAAAGTAGATCGGAAACTTATATGATGGAAAATAGACCCGGGGGCCATAGGTTTCACTAGTGGCTTCACTCAAGATAGCATAAGTATTACGGTGGGTGAACAAATTACTGTCGAGCAATTGATAGAAAAGTGCATACTTATGAGAATATCTAGGCATGATCATGTATATAGGCATCACGTCTGCGACAAGTAGACCGAAATGATTCTACATCTACTACGATTACTCCACACATCAACCGCTATCCAGTATGCATCTAGAGTATTAAGTTCAAAAGAACAAAGTAATGCATTTGGCAAGATGACATGATGTAGAGGGATAAACTCAAGCAATATGATATAAACCCCATCTTTTTATCCTCGATAGCAACAATACAATACATGCCTTGCTGCCCCTGCTGTCACTGGGAAAGGACACAGCAAGATTGAACCCAAAGCTAAGCACTTCTCCCATTGCAAGAAAGATCAATCTAGTAGGCCAAACCAAGCTGATAATTCGAAGAGACTTGCAAAGATAACTAATCATACATAAAAGAATTCAGAGGAGATTCAAATATTTCTCATAGATAAACTTGATCATAAACCCACAATTCATCGGATCTCGACAAACACACCGCAAAAAGAGTTGCATCGAATAGATCTCCAAGAAGATCGAGGAGAACTTTGTATTGAGATTCAAAGAGAGAGA
>NW_025264801.1:0-1552 GCF_018294505.1 Triticum aestivum
AGGCTCCTGGGCCTGGGGGCTCATGAAGATCGGCTCCCACAACCCGCTACGTCTGCTACTTCAACACCCCTTCGTCGTCAACACTATCAGGTGACACCTTTCAAGTTTCATTTCCAGCTGGGAGTGCCCCCAGGGCTGCATCATTCCCAGGCCGCGTGGGTCCGTCCCTGCGGCGTGTATCCCTTTTGTTCATGTTTTTAGCTTACGTTGTTGGGGGCGCCCCTCGGGCTGCATCATCCCCAAGTCGCTCAGGCCGGACCCGGCGGCATGTATCCCTCTTGCGGTTATTCTCTGTTTATGCATTCGACCCATCACGCTTGTTATTTGGTGCTTGACCGTGGCACCCCTTCTTCCTTCGTGTCGGCCGCTTGCGCGTTAAAGGGGGGGTACCTGAGCATCGCGACTCAGGGCTCCTACCAGCTCTCCAGCCCTCACCCTCTGGCTTTGTCCACGGCATCGCGCCCTAGCAAACCAGCGACGGCTGAGACTAGCTCGAGGGCTGGGACCCGAGGACATAGAGCGTCGACATCTAACCAAGCTTGCGCGTTAAAGGGGGGGGGTACCTGAGCATCGCGACTCAGGGTTCCTACCGGCTCTCCAGCCCTCACCCTCTGGTTTTGTCCACGGCATCGCGCCCTGGCAAACCAGCGACGGCTGAGACTCGCTCGAGGGCCGGGACCCGAGGACGTAGAGCATCGGCATCTGGACAAATCTGCAGGAACACATCATAAGTTAAGGCCCAGTGCCAGGCGCAGCCCGCCTTGGGGTAGGACCCCGTGAGCCCCGCACTGGCTCGCGGGTGCCCCGATACACCCCATTAGGCCTTTAGCGCCACGTAGCCTCTCCAAAGCAACTAACGGCTGACCACCGCTTGTCATAGCAGACTTTCGCTCTCTTTGTGGTGGACCTGCAGGATCCCTCCAGGGAGGAGCGTCGAGCGAGGCCCTCGCGCTATCCTCTTCACCCTCGTCCGTGCGAACCGCTTGCATGTTAAA
Organism: Triticum aestivum; assembly: GCF_018294505.1. NCBI lineage: Eukaryota > Viridiplantae > Streptophyta > Magnoliopsida > Poales > Poaceae > Triticum > Triticum aestivum. The sequence continues at coordinate 996 of NW_025264801.1, forward strand.
GGGGGGGTACCTGAGCATCGCGACTCAGGGCCCCTACTGGCTCTCCAGCCCTCACCCTCTGGCCTTGTCCACGGCATCGCGACCTGGCAAACCAGCGACGGGTGAGACCAGCTCGAGAGCCAGGACTCGAGGACGTAGAGCAGACAGGGGAGCAAAGGCAAGGAGGAAGAGGCACGCAGGGCCCTCGCCAGGCAATCCCTCGCCGGACAATGCGCAGACCTAGCGCCGCACCACGAAGCAGTTCCTGACTCTTGAGATAAGTCGCCCTCCGGAAACACTAGCTATTGCTGCACCATCACCACATCCAATGCGATCCCGTGTTAGTAACATCGCATTCCTTTCTCACCGAATGATGGCTGCTTGAGCGCTAAAGGGGACCTCCTGAGCATCGCGACTCAGGGGCTCTTACTGGACCCCGGGCCGCTCACCTCCTGGCCTTGACCACGGCATCGCGACCTGGCATACCAGCGACAACTGAAGCCGCCTTGGGACCGGGACCTGTCGGCGCAGAGCACCAAGCCCTCATGAGGTTCGAAAGGAAGAGACTAAGCTAAGAC
>NW_025264802.1:0-1552 GCF_018294505.1 Triticum aestivum
GTTATGTGCTTGTTCATATCTGTTTGAAGACTTTGACTTAAGACTTTTTCAATTTCCTCAGTTCAATTTCTTCAGTCTATCCGTCTTCGTCCTGTGTTATCCTGTGCTTACGCTTTCTGTATTCTGTGCTTGTCTTCATTTCATTATGATGACCATGCTTGTGCTCTGTTATGTTTACTTTTGAGTACTTATTCCGCTGCAAGTAGTTCTTCGCTAAGGAATTTCCTCACCAGCAAATTCCTCAGTGAAGAATTCATAAAAATCGCATATTCACCCCCCCTCTAGTCGATATAACGCACTTTCATGCGACCCCCTATACTTTTGGGTTATCAATTATCTATCGCGCAGGGAAAGTAAGAGTTCTACAAGGAGGACATGAAATCATGCCTCTCTAATCAGAGATATTTTTAGTGATTGAAACTATATTTGTTATGGTTGGATATGCAATGATTTTTATCCTTCTTATCTGACCTTGCAGGAAATGAAAGTCAGTCTCAGTCTAAATTGCTTAAGACTTCAAGGCTATCTATATGACTGACAAAGTGTTTTTCCTTGCATATATCCTTCGTATCAAGTTTATTGCAGGAAAACCACATCTGAAGAATATCCACTCGGAGCAATACACTCATGTTTATGTTGCTCTGTTCACCCTCGAATATCTAACATGCAGGAAACTTCATCTCTTGTGGATTCAAATTGTGTTCTGTGAAATCATTCATGTCATATCCATCGTCACAAATCATTCAAAGAATCTAATTCATTTCGAAGACTGTGTGACAGGAATTACCTCAGACACTATCGAGTGCATTGAAAGAAGCCAAGAATGAAATCATAAGTAAATGACACTCATACAAAGATTCACCTCAATTCCTTCCGATTTAACTACGCACTCAAATGACGCATATATTCAGGGGAGCGTCTTTTATCTTCGTAATTTTCTCTCGTCTTTCATTACCCTTTGCATTACATTCCATTCATTACCTATCCTTCGATGTGATCTATTTTGTCAACAATCATCCAAAAAGGGGGATATTGTTGAAGCGATATTTGCCCTCCTATGTTTCAGAGATTGTTGACAGAAACAGGTATGGACTGATTTGTTTGCTAGTGCATGTAGGGGAACGCAGCAGAAAACAAAAAATTTATGACCTACGCACCAGCCCAGGACCACTATGGAGACTGCATACATGGTTAGATCTTTTTCATTACCGACTCGTAGCGCAGCGGGAAGTAGAGTCGATGACGAATGGCGGTGCAGATCCCTGCAGCTAGGATTTACAACCTCCCAACCGCGAGGATGTATACCCTCATTTGCTCCTCAGACAGCCCTCCGGGAGGCGGTCGAACAGCCCCCCGGACGGTGTCACGGACAACCCTTCGGGAGGACCTTCGAAACTCGAACGGTCACTCGGACAGCCCTTCGGGAGGACCTTCAAAACTCGGACGGTCACATGGACAGCCCTTCGGGAGGCACTCACGACCTAAGGCCGAAACTACGATCTCTCTACAGAGTTGCACACGTACGGTGTCATCTATCCAGTAGGGCTTCGCC
>NW_025264803.1:0-1552 GCF_018294505.1 Triticum aestivum
CGCCACACCCCTCCAGATGAACAGGACCCCCATTTCGACCGTAGCGCTCCAACACAAGTCTGTTTCGTCCGTTGTGCGGTACGCCACACCCCTCCCGATCAACAGGACCCCCGTTTCGACCGTAGGAGGTCCGTTTCCTCTGTTTTGCGGTACACCAGACCCCTCCCGATGAACAGGATCCCGTTTCGAACGTGGCCGATCGAACACAAGGCCGTTTCCTCCGTTCTGCGGTATGCCAGGCCTCGTTTCCATCGCATGTTCCGTCCAAGCCCTCCAGATGAATACGACGACGCATTTCGTTCTGACTCAGCCGGTTGGCTCCCCATGAACACGACGACGACGCTGTTTCTCCGTTCCGACCCAGCCATGTACACGAGCCCTGGCCGTACATATGCGCGAGTAGGCATTCAAGACCCTGCCCGTATCACTACAAGAAATATGTCAACTTATGACCACCACTATTGGTCACTGAAAGGTCACAAATTTCCATTTACGACCTTTTTGTGACCAAAAACAGAAGGTCAAAAGCTGGCCGTCGTAAACTGACTATAGCGACCTTTCTTCTGGAATGGTCAAAGACGTTTACGACCAAAATATTCCTACTGTGGCGTTTTGGTCACTAGCAACCTCCCCAAGCCACGTAGGCATCCAGCGTGGCAAGCTGATGTGGCACAAGATTCAGCCCGGTCCAATTCGGTTTTCTACATGGGCCGAGCCCATTAATTCAGCCTTTCTATATTTTTTTTCGTGTCAATTTTTGGTCGATTTCATGGGCCAAGCCCAACGTTTTAGCCTTTTTTATTGTTGGCCCGTGGCCTTTTATTATTTATTGCTTTTCTATTTCCAGCCATTATATATTCAAGCTGGTCCCACTAGTCAGATGGGTCCCACTTGTCATGATCATCTCTCAAATTGGTCCCACATATCAGAAATGTACAAATTTGACAGATTACTTTCATAAGTGGACCCATTGGTCAAGTTTCCATTTCACAAGTTTTCAGATCACACATACAGAATAAAAAAGAACACATAAATTTCATCAAATATACCACTAAATAAATTTATTACAATCTTTACAACACAGATATTCTACAATATGCTACTCTTTACTGAGTTGGACTTCACGCCTCCACACTTGGCTTCACACTACACGGCTTCACACTTCACACTTGAGCTTCTGTAAAAGAGGAACCACCACAATTTTAAGTCTACAATACAACAATTAATACTAATCAAGGATAAAAACAAAAATAAGTAATAGACTCAAATGTGTAGGCAGCATGGAACTAGTGATACGACAACATGCAGAAAACACTACAATGTAAATACTGTTGTAAGTTCATATCAGCGCAAAATCAGCACTACACAAAGCAACACATAACAATTGGTTCCAAGCAAGCTGACAGACTCACAGTTTTATCAACCCTCTAGGAAATTCGATAAACACACAAAGCTGAGTTATCCATACAGCCATCTTGCAATAAACCATCGGACTAACACCACACAGAATAAACAAAAAGAAGAAACTCAAATATCCATGGAGAAATAGACA
>NW_025264804.1:0-1552 GCF_018294505.1 Triticum aestivum
CCCCCCCCCCGGGCCAGTGCTCGTTGTGAGTGTTGGTCCAACCTGAGCGATGTCGGGCGCCCCCTGGGCAACCAGGGTTTATGCCAACCCGACGTCTGGCTCATCCGGTGTGCCCTGAGAACGAGATATGTGCAGCTCCTATCGGGATTTGTCGGCACAGCGGGAGGCTTTGCTGGTCTTGTTTTACCATTGTCGAAATGTCTTGTAAACCGGGATTCCGAGTCTGATCGGGTCTTCCTGGGAGAAGGTCTATTCCTTCGTTGATCGCGCGAGCTTATCATGGGCTAAGTTGGGACACCCCTGCAGGGTATAATCTTTCGAAAGCCGTGCCAGCGGTTATTGGCAGATGAGAATTTGTTTATGTCCGGTTGTAGATAACTTGACACCAGATCCGAATTAAAACGCATCAACCGCGTGTGTAGCCGTGATGGTCTTTTCTCGGCGGAGTCCGGGAAGTGAACACGGTTTCTGGGTTATGTTTGACGTAAGTAGGTGTTCAGGATCACCTCTTGATCATTGCTAGTTGACGACCGTTCCTTCGTTTCTCTTCTCGCTCTCATTTGCGTATGTTAGCCACCACACATTGCTTAGTCGCTGCTGCAACCTCACCACTTTACCCCTTCCTTACCCATTTAAGCTTTGCTAGTCTTGATACCCATGGTAATGGGATTGCTGAGTCCGCGTGGCTCACACATTGCTACAACTACAGTTGCAGGTACAGGTTATGCGATGATCATGACACGAGAGCGATGCTTGCTTACGTTGAGTTCTACTTCTGCTTCTTCGATCAGGGGATAGGTTCCAGGTCGGCAGCCTGGCTAGCAGGGTGGATAATGTTTGAGTTTCTGTTTATGATTCATCCGTAGTCGGATGTTTTTCTTGTATGTTGTATTGATATATTCATGTAACTTTGTATGTATTGGATGTATCCCCACTATTATGTAATGTTGATGTAATGATATCCACCTTGCAAAAGCGTCCCAATATGCGGGTCTATCCTTGGTGGGACCTTCGAGTTCCATTTGGATAGGGTCGCATATTGGGTGTGACAAGTTGGTATCAGAGCCTCGACCGACCCTAGGAGCCCCCTTGATTGATCGTGTAGTTTGGCCGATGTTGAGTCTAGAAGAAAACTGTTTTCGGAGTCTAGTTATATCAGAGAGTAGGAATTCTTTTTACTCCTCATCCCCTTCGTTGCTCTGGTAAGGAATCTTGACGTAGGTGTTTTGAATTACTCCTCTTCCCTTTCAAATTTTCTTTAGGTTCACGCAGTTGGTTTTCCGGTAGTTGTTCCTCTGCTCTTGTCATCCGGTGCATTTCTCATCAAGCTGACTCGAGCCTCTTCATCTTTGAGTTCAATCCTCAGTTGTTTTCTTTTTCCACCCGCCCTCCCTGTTCTTCTTCTCAGAACTGGAGTCCGTAATCGAGTATCCTTCCTACTCATGCGAAGTCTTTGCTTTCTTTCCTCAATTATTTCAACCGGTGTTTTTCTCCTCAAGTTATTCGTCGATTCCCCCTTCCAGTTGTCAGTGTTTTTCCCGCCCTCCCACCC
>NW_025264805.1:0-1552 GCF_018294505.1 Triticum aestivum
TTTGAATGCTGCATACTGAACACAAAAGAAGTCCGGAGTTCAAATAAGTTTAAAAACATTGAAGTGCCCGTGTAACAGATGAGTTCTCGTCCAAAACCCTGATACTCCGAAAGAGTTTGTCCAATTTGTACATGAAGTGCGTCCAATTTTTGCAGTGACCCTCTCTACTCTTTCGCACATGCTATGCGGGTGAAATGATGATACCATGCCAAGTTTCAACATTTTCAGAATTCATTTTATAGTGATTTTCAATTTCACGGTCATTTAGCTCTCTAAACAATTAGGTAAATGACCGAAAAAAACAAATGATGTTAGAACATGTTGGAAATTCATGACGTTGCTTTGAATGCTGCATACTGAACACAAAAGAAGTCCGGAGTTCAAATAAGTTTAAAAAACATTGAAGTGCCCGTGTAACAGATGAGTTCTCGTCCGAAACCCTGATACTCCGAAAGAGTTTGCCCAATTTGTACGTGACGTGCGTCAAGTTTTTGCCGTGACCCTCTCTACTCTTTCGCACATTCTATGCGGGTGAAATGATGATATCATGCCAAGTTTCAACATTTTTAGAATTCATTTTGTAGTGATTTTCAATTTCACTGTCATTTAGCTCTCTAAACAATTAGGTAAATGACCAAAAAACTACAAATGATGTTAGAACATGTTGGAAATTGATGACGTTGCTTTGAATGCTGCATACTGAAGACAAAAGAAGTCCGAAGTTGAAATAAGTTTAAAAAACATTGAAGTGCCCGTGTAACAGATGAGTTCTTGTCCAAAACCCTGATACTCCAAAAGAGTTTGTCCAATTTGTACATGAAGTGCGTCCAGTTTTTTCCGTGACCCTCTCTACTCTTTTGCACATGCTATGCGGGTGAAATGATGATACCATGCCAAGTTTCAACATTTTCAGAATTCATTTTGTAGTGATTTTCAATTTCACGGTCATTTAGCTCTCTAAACAATTAGGTAAATGACCGAAAAAAACAAATGATGTTAGAACATGTTGGAAATTCATGACGTTGCTTTGAATGCTGCATACTGAACACAAAAGAAGTCCGGAGTTCAAATAAGTTTAAAAAACATTGAAGTGCCCGTGTAACAGATGAGTTCTCGTCCGAAACCCTGATACTCCGAAAGAGTTTGCCCAATTTGTACGTGACGTGCGTCAAGTTTTTACCGTGACCCTCTCTACTCTTTCGCACATGCTATGCGGGTGAAATGATGATATCATGCCAAGTTTCAACATTTTTAGAATTCATTTTGTAGTGATTTTCAATTTCACTGTCATTTAGCTCTCTAAACAATTAGGTAAATGACCAAAAAACTACAAATGATGTTAGAACATGTTGGAAATTGATGACGTTGCTTTGAATGCTGCATACTGAAGACAAAAGAAGTCCGAAGTTGAAATAAGTTTAAAAAACATTGAAGTGCCCGTGTAACAGATGAGTTCTTGTCCAAAACCCTGATACTCCGAAAGAGTTTGTCCAATTTGTACATGAAGTGCGTCCAGTTTTTTCCGTGACCCTCTCTACTCTTTCGCACATGC
>NW_025264806.1:0-1552 GCF_018294505.1 Triticum aestivum
TCAGGTGCTGATTCTGCAGCATCGCCAAAGCAAAAAAGTTCGCTCTTATGAAAATTAATTTTGAGACCAGAAAGTTCCTCAAAAGCACATAAGAGCAACTTGAGATTTCTTGCCTTATCTAGATCATGATCCATGAATAGAATAGTGTCATCCGCATATTGTAGAATAGATAGGCCATCTTCTACCAAGTGTGGAATGACACCACTAATTTGACCGTCCAGCTTAGCCCGCTCAACAAGGGTAGCTAGCATGTCGGCCACAATGTTAAACAAAATAGGAGAAGTGGGGTCCCCTTGGTGAAGCCCCTTCCTTGTCTGAAAATAGTTGCCAACGTCATCATTAACTTTTATGGCCACACTGCCTCCAGAGACAAAACTCTCTACCCAACGACACCATTTTTGTGAAAAATCCTTCATGCGCAAAGTTTGCAACAGAAAGGGCCACTTAACCTTATCGTAGGCTTTTTCAAAATCTATTTTAAGAATGACACCATTCAACTTTTTTCGGTGAAGCTCATGTATAGTTTCGTGCAAGACGACCACTCCATCTAATATGTTGCGGCCTTGCATAAATGCTGTTTGAGTTGGTTTTACGACATGGACAGCCACCCCGTTCAACCGATTAGTTGCGACCTTCGTAAAGATTTTAAAACTTACATTCAGAAGGCAAATCGGACGATATTGTTGAATACGACTAGCCTCCTTCATCTTAGGCAATAGGATAATTTCCTCAAAGTTTAAACGAGAAATGTCAAGGTCTTCAGCATGCAGTTGGTTAAACAACTGAACCAAGTCTGCCTTAATGACGTCCCAAAAACATTGATAGAACTCTGCGGGAAAGCCATCTGGACCCGGAGCCTTGTTGTGTTCCATTTGAAACACCGCAGTTCGAATTTCCTCCTCAGATAATGGGCAGGTTAGGAATTCATTTTCCGCTTCCGTAACTTGAGGAATGTCATGAGTAATGGATTCATCCAGCTGAAAATTTGATTCAGCTGAAGGTCCAAAAAGCTCTTTGTAATACTTAGTAATAAAAATTCTTAGTGGTATGTCCCCCTCAATTCGGCCTTCCTCCTGGTCAAGGGCGAATATGCGTTTCTTTCTATGTCTACCATTTGCAAGCATTTGAAAGTATTTCGTATTATCATCACCTTGCACAAGGGAATCCGCCTTGCAACGTTGGTACCATTTAATCTCTTCCTCGCGTGGTAGGCGGGCTATCTGCTCGTTTAGATTGTTTTTTGCTCAATCTCAACTGCAGACAGAGGCCCCACCTCCGCTATTTTATCAAGGGAATCAATTAAGGTAGATAGTCGCAATTTTTCTTTTTTGTAGATGCCAGCAGTATGCTTGGCCCATCCACGAAGGAATCGACGCAATGCGCAAATTCGATTATTCCATCGTTGAATGGGTGTGTTACCGCGTGGCTGGCGTACCCACACTTTCTTAACCAGGTCATGAAATCCCTCTCTAGTCAGCCATCCAAATTCAAATTTAAATTGGTGACGGTCAGAGCTTGGGATTGGTTGTCCAAAATCGGTGAGCAATGGAGC
>NW_025264807.1:0-1552 GCF_018294505.1 Triticum aestivum
GGTTGTGTTAGGTCGGCCCAGAGGAACACTTTGGAGCAACATCCGGGCCAAACCCACAGCTACATCCACTCCGTGTAGACCCGACGCGTCCGTTTCCCCCCTCCAGGTGCCGGCGGCGGCGGCGTCCGTGAGGGGGGGGGGCACACCCCGGAGACGCGTGCTGGGCGTTTGCAACCGCCTCAACACTTCCAGATTTGTGAGAGGCCGCCTACGCAAGATTTGACGGTATGCTAGCCACCGGAGGCCGCCGGCCACAGTCGTAGACGTGCGAAGAGCAATCCGCGTAGAGGGAAGTGTTCAGATACTTCTCCATCACAAAAAATTATGAAAAATTACCATCAGTCCTATAGCACATGTGCCCACGTTGTGTAAAAAACTCATGATTTTATCGGGCTCCAAGTATTTAATAATATTCACGCTGCATCGTTACCGCAGAACGTCTACTACCGTTTCATTGCCGTCCGTGAGGGGGGCCACAACCCGGAGACGCGTGCCGCCTCTTCGGACATGCCACAACACCACCCCGCATGTATGAGGGCCCGGTACGACGCTCCGGTGGCATTGCTACCCCCTAGGGCCCCCGTCCCGGCTAACCCTGTAGCGTTTGACCACGGGATCTAGCCCTTTGACTTTGCACGGACGGGCTTTGACCAATGGACCTCTCCACCCGGTTGTGTTAGGTCGGCCCAGAGGAACACTTTGGAGCAACATCCGGGCCAAACCCACAGCTACATCCACTCCGTGTAGACCCGACGCGTCCGTTTCCCCCCTCCAGGTGCCGGCGGCGGCGGCGTCCGTGAGGGGGGGGGGGCACACCCCGGAGACGCGTGCTGGGCGTTTGCAACCGCCTCAACACTTCCAGATTTGTGAGAGGCCGCCTACGCAAGATTTGACGGTATGCTAGCCACCGGAGGCCGCCGGCCACAGTCGTAGACGTGCGAAGAGCAATCCGCGTAGAGGGAAGTGTTCAGATACTTCTCCATCACAAAAAATTATGAAAAATTACCATCAGTCCTATAGCACATGTGCCCACGTTGTGTAAAAAACTCATGATTTTATCGGGCTCCAAGTATTTAATAATATTCACGCTGCATCGTTACCGCAGAACGTCTACTACCGTTTCATTGCCGTCCGTGAGGGGGGCCACAACCCGGAGACGCGTGCCGCCTCTTCGGACATGCCACAACACCACCCCGCATGTATGAGGGCCCGGTACGACGCTCCGGTGGCATTGCTACCCCCCAGGGCCCCCGTCCCGGCTAACCCTGTAGCGTTTGACCACGGGATCTAGCCCTTTGACTTTGCACGGACGGGCTTTGACCAATGGACCTCTCCACCCGGTTGTGTTAGGTCGGCCCAGAGGAACACTTTGGAGCAACATCCTGGCCAAACCCACAGCTACATCCACTCCGTGTAGACCCGACGCATCCGTTTCCCCCCTCCAGGTGCCGGCGGCGGCGGCGTCCGTGAGGGGGAGGGGCACACCCCAGAGACGCGTGCTGGGCATTTGCAACCGCCTCAACACTTCCAGATTTGTGAGAGGCCGCCTACG
>NW_025264808.1:0-1552 GCF_018294505.1 Triticum aestivum
GTGCACTATTACTCAATGTTTTGGAGACCCAGAGGGATTTCCACGATTGATGAACCCCGGGGTTCGTTTATGTGTTTGTCGTCAACACTCACAGTTTTGGCCAATTCTGACATGTTTCGTGGACTATTACTCACGGTTTTGGGGTCCCGAAGTGATTTCCATAGTTGTTGAACTCCAAGGTGTGCTTACGTGTTGGTCATCAACACTCGCAGTTTTGGCTGATTCTGGCCCGTTTCATGGACTATTACTCATCGTTTTGGGGTCCCAAAGCGATTTCCATGGTTGTCGAATTCCAAGGTGCGCTTACATGTCGGTCATCAACAATCACAGTTTGGGCCGATTCTGGCCCGTTTCTTGGACTATTACTCTATTTTGGGGTCTTTGAGTCATTTCGATGATTGACGAACCCTTGGTGCGTTTACGTGTCGGTGATCAACACTCACATATTCGGCCGATTCTAGTCCGTTTTGTGCACTATCACTCAGCGTTTTGGGGACCTAGAGCAATTTCCACGATCAATGAACCCCGGGGTTCGTTTATGTCTCCGTCGTCAACACTGAGAGTTTTGGCCAATTCTGACGGGTTTCGTGGACTATTACTCGCCATTTTGGGGTCCCGAAGCGATTTCCATGGTTGTTGAACCCCAAGGTGTCCTTACGTGTTGGTCATCAACACTCGCAGTTTTGGCCGATTCTGGCCCGTTTCATGGACTATTACTCACCGTTTTGGGGTCCCAAAGCGATTTCCATGGTTGTCGAACTCCAAGGTGCGCTTACGTGTCGGTCATCAACAATCACAGTTTGGGCCGATTCTGGCCCGTTTCTTGGACTACTACTCTATTTTGGGGTCTCAGAGTCATTTCCATGATTGACGAACCCCAGGGTGCGTTTACGTGTCGGTCATCAACACTCATATATTTGGCCGAATCGTGTCCGTTTTGTGCACTATTACTCAATGTTTTGGAGACCCAGAGGGATTTCCACGATTGATGAACCCCGGGGTTCGTTTATGTGTTTGTCGTCAACACTCACAGTTTTGGCCAATTCTGACATGTTTCGTGGACTATTACTCACGGTTTTGGGGTCCCGAAGTGATTTCCATAGTTGTTGAACTCCAAGGTGTGCTTACGTGTTGGTCATCAACACTCGCAGTTTTGGCTGATTCTGGCCCGTTTCATGGACTATTACTCATCGTTTTGGGGTCCCAAAGCGATTTCCATGGTTGTCGAATTCCAAGGTGCGCTTACATGTCGGTCATCAACAATCACAGTTTGGGCCGATTCTGGCCCGTTTCTTGGACTATTACTCTATTTTGGGGTCTTTGAGTCATTTCGATGATTGACGAACCCTTGGTGCGTTTACGTGTCGGTGATCAACACTCACATATTCGGCCGATTCTAGTCCGTTTTGTGCACTATCACTCAGCGTTTTGGGGACCTAGAGCAATTTCCACGATCAATGAACCCCGGGGTTCGTTTATGTGTCCGTCGTCAACACTGAGAGTTTTGGCCAATTCTGACGGGTTTCGTGGACTATTACTCGCCATTTTGGGG
>NW_025264809.1:0-1552 GCF_018294505.1 Triticum aestivum
CCGTAGGTGAGAAAACCTAGTGGGAAAAAGTCACTTAGGGGAAAAGAGTACAATGGTTAATCTTCAGGAGTAGTTGTGGCCTTCAGGACCATCATGGTCTTCAAGGTCGATGATCTTCTGGATAATATTTTATAGGCTATGTCATGGGGATTTTCTCACTCTGATCATTGCAACTCTCTAAGTCCTCTCATACCAATGACACAAACGCATTTCTCAAAGCTTGTTGTGGGTAGAGACTTGGTGAATAAATCTTTACTTTTTCAATCTATATTATAAAATACCAAAAATATATTTATCTTATCATATTATCTCTATCAGATCTCACTTTCGCAAGTGGCTGTGAAGGGATTGTCAACCCCTTTATTGCATTGGTTGCGAGTTCTTTGTTTGTTTGTGTAGGTGCGTGGGACTTTTGAGGAGCCACATATTGGATTGATACCTTGGTTCTCAAAAACTGTGGGAAGTACTTACGCTGCTATTGCTGCATCACCCTTTCCTCTTCAAGGAAAACCAACGCAAGCTCAAGATGTAGCAAGGTGGCGGTGGTGGAATGGTCCGGGAGGAGGGTCTTCCCCCTCTTGGACACCTCGGCCTCCCCATGCGGGTCGTCTTCCTCTTCTTCCTCCCCCCGGTGGGGGGGGGGGGGAGGGATTTCCTCTTCCTCCTCGTCTTCGGAGGAGAAGGGCGTCTCGACGTCATCGGACGTCACGTCCGACGTAACCTTGCGGCGGAGACCATCTCTGGTCCCCATGGCCTTCTTCTTGGTCTTTTTCTCCGGCACCTCATAGGGCGTCGGAAACAACATCTTCGTTACAAGAGACGATTTTGGATCTTCAGGTAGCGGAGCCGGACAGTCAATCTGCTCCGTTATCGCTACCCAGTCCTGTTAAATCCACATGGAGGCTTAGATTCCTCCCGCGAATGTGCTGGTAAAAGGCATATCTTGCAAAATATAAAAACTTACCGGATTGGCTGGGCGCTTTGCGCTGAGTCCGCGATCTTCGGTTATGGGTGGTGGTACCTCGGTGGCCTTGAACAACACCTTCCAGACGTCTTCGTGCGTCGTGCCGAAGAGCTCTCGCAGCGTCTGGTGTTCGGCCGGGTCGAACTCCCACAGATTGCAAACCCGTCTCTGGCACGGAAGGATCCAACGGAGGAGCATAACCTGGACTACGTTGACGAGCTTGATTTTCTTGCTTATCATATTCCGGATGCAGGTCTGAAGTCCGGTCAGCTCCGCTACTGAGCCCCAGGCTAAGCCCTTCTCTTTCCAGGAGGTGAGACGCATGGGGACGCCGAATCGAACTTCGGGGGTCGCCGACCAGTTGGCGCCGCGCGGCTCGGTGATGTAGATCCACCCCGATTGCCACCCCTTCACGGTCTCCACAAAGGAGCCTTCGGGCCAGGTGACATTGGGCATCTTGCCCACCATGGCGCCCCCGCACTCCGCTTGTTGGCCGCCCACCACCTTTGGCTTCACGTTGAAGGCCTTCAGCCATAGGCCGAAGTGGGGCGTAATGCGGAGGAAGGCCTCGCACACAACGATGAACGC
>NW_025264810.1:0-1552 GCF_018294505.1 Triticum aestivum
TCGGGCATTGGCGCTACCGCTGATCCGCTACCCGACCTACAAGGACAAGGTTCACATGTACGCAACCAAAATAATTTTATATTTCAATTTAAGCTTTGAGCTCTGGCACCTCTACAAATCTCTGTTTTTCCTCTGCGAAGGGTCTATCTATTTACTTTTATGCATTTTTTACTTTTGTTGTGTCTTTATCTTCTCTTATGAAGCACCAACTATGGAACACTATTATCATACTTGAGCACTGGATGTAGCTAATATTTGAGTGTGTTTCATGAATGGATCAATGCCTGACCATGATGAGTTAGGGATAACTTTTTTTAGCGTTGATGTTTTAAAAGATATGGTTGCTTATTGATATGCTTGAGTATTAAGATATTCATGTCAAATAATATACTATTGCTTTGAATCATCTAAAAGTTCATATGTCCATGCTACAAAGAAAATAATATGATGAACATGTTAGGCAGCATTTCACATCAAAAATTCTGTTTTTAACATTTACATACTCGAGGACGAGCAGGAATTATGTTTGGGGATGCTGATATGTCTCCAATGTATCTATAATTTTTTATTATTTCATATTGTTATATTATCGTTCTTGGATGTTTTATAATCATTTTCTAGTAATTTTATATCATTTTTCGGGACTAGCCTATTGACATAGTGTCCAATGTCAGTTGCTGTTTTTTTGCTTGTTTTCTCCTTCGCAAAAAATCGTTATCAAACAGAGACCACATGTCATGAAACATTTTGAAGACTTTTCTTGAACAATAAGACATACAGGGAGCCAGAGTAGTGCACGAGTGGAGGCCCATGGGGCCCACTATACACCAGGGCGCGGCCCATGCCCCTAGCGCGCCCTGGTTTGTAGTGGAGCCCACGGGAATCTACTCCACCAACCCGCGACTCTATAAATACCATAATATTCCAGAAATTCTAGAGGAGCCGACGAAAAATTATTTCAGCCGCTGCAAGTTCCAAAGCCACGAGATCGAATCTAGAGCCCTTTTTCGGCACTCCGCCAAAAGTGAACACGATCACAGAGGGTTCATCATCCTCATTGGTCCTCCTCCGTTGATGCATGAGTAGTTCATATCAGACCTACGGGTTCATAGGCAGTAGCTAGGTGGCTTTCTCTCTCTCTTTTTGATCTTTAATGCAGTGCTCTCTCGGAGATCTATTTGATGTAACTCTTTTTTGTGGTGTGTTTGTTTGGGATCCGATGAACTGTGAGTTTATGATCAGATCTATTTATTCATATCAATACATGATTATTATAGCCTTGTATTTTTCTTCGATATTTTAATTTTGTTTGGCCAACTTGATCGATTTATCATGCAATGGAAAGAGGTGGTTTGTAATGAGTTCGATTTTGCGGTGCTCAATCTCAGTGACAGAAGGAGACATGACACGCATGTATCATTGCTATTAAGGATAAAATGATGGGTTCTATTCCTACATGAATAGATCTTGTCTACATCATGTCTTCGTTCTTAAGGAATTACTCCGTTTCTCCATTAACTTAATATACTAGATGCATACTGGATAGCGGTCG
>NW_025264811.1:0-1552 GCF_018294505.1 Triticum aestivum
AGGTTGAACAGCTCCTGAGATGTGCAGAGCTCCTCATGGATAGTGAGCTCTTTCTTCATCTTGACGTCACAGACGCCGTCGGAGATGATGGCCTCATCCGTGACCTTGGGGATCTTGAGGCGGGTGTTGTTGAAGCGTTGGATGTACTTCTGGAGGGTCTCTCCTGGTTGTTGCTTGATGCGGCGCAGGTCGCCCGCGGCCGGCGGGCGGTCGCGAGTGCCCTGGAAGTTGGCGACGAAGCGGTCGCACATCTCGTCCCAGGAGGAGATCGAGCCGTGCTGCAGGTTCAGGAGCCAGGAGCGGTCTCCATCCTTGAGAGCCATGGGAAACCAGTTCGCCATGACTTTCTCATCGCCGTTGGCTGCTTCGATGCTCAGCTCATAGAGCTGCAGGAACTCCGCGGGGTTGGCGGTGCCGTCGTAGCGAGGAGGCAGATCCGGCTTGAACTTGCCTAGCCAGGCGACGCTACACAGCTCGGGGGTGAAGGCGCGGCAGCCGGCCGTGGTTGCTGGGGCCCACTTCGGAGGTGGAGCTTGGTCTTGATGAGGTCCGCGTGGCGCCGCCGCGGGCGGTGCGCGGTCTTGACGAGGCGACGCGGGAAGCGCCGGTGCAGCTTCTCGCGGCCGAGGGATTTCTTGGCAGCTTCTCTCTTCGTGCGCTGGCATCGGGCGTGGCGGATCACGCCGCGGGGCCGCGCGCCTTGGTGCCAAGGCACCGTCTTGGGGCAAAGGTGGCGGAGGCGCGCCATGAGCCTCATCGCCCGTGGCCAGCTGAGGGTGAGGCAGAGAGAGGGACGGCGCCAGGGAGCCCCCTGCGGCGCGGACGAGCTCGGCGACACGGTCGAGCCACTCCTCGTAGAGGTCGTCGACTGGGCGGTAGCGCAGGAGTTCGTTTGCAGCGAGGAGCGCGGCCCGCGCCTCCATGGGAGCGCGGCATGCGTGAGATGAAGAACCGGCCGGGGTCGGTGATGGAGTGGCGGTGCGGCCGTCCTGCCGTACCGAGGGATGCAGCGAGGACGCCTGCTGCCCGTTCCCCGCCGGGCCGGTGGCAGCGTTTGCGGCGGGAGACGGAGAGCGACGAGGTGGCCTGCCGACGGGAGCCGTTTGAGCAACGCGGGCGGTGAGGGCAGCCCGACGCTCAGCTCGAGCACGGCGAGCATCTGCCATGGAGACGACGGAGCGACGGACTGATGGAAGGGAAGCTACGACGCACCCCTACCTGGCGCGCCAAATGTTGGATGTGGGGTTCCAGCAAACCCTCAAGGTTCGAACACTAGGGTGCGTGCGAAGTCTTTCCCTCCTACCGATCTACGCCCTAGCTCCCTAAGATCTCACGGATGAACTCGACGAACTCACAACACGGAAAGGTGCGAGATTTATACTGGTTCAAGCCACCGTTGTGGTGTAATACCCTACTCCAGTGTGGTGGTGTGGATTGCCTCTTGGCTGATGATAAACAATACAGAGGGAAGAACAACCTCCTGAGGTTGAGGTGTTCTTGTGCTTGTGACTTAGCGGGTGAGAGCTGGATGAATTGCTCGATGCCCCCTACT
>NW_025264812.1:0-1552 GCF_018294505.1 Triticum aestivum
GGTTTTTACCCCTCGCTACTACTATGGCATGTCCCCGAGGGGCACGGTTGAGACCGATTAGTAGTAGCGAGGGGTAAAAACCCGCGCTACTACTACGGCATGGTCCAGGGGCACGGTAGAGACCACTTAGTAGTAGCGAGGGGTAAAAACCAACGCTACTACTATCAACTTAGTAGTAGCGAGGGTTAAAAACCCGCTCTACTACTATGGCATGTCCCGGGGCACGGTAGAGACCGCTTAGTAGTAGCGAGGGTTAAAAACCCGCGCTACTGCTATCAACTTAGTAGTAGCAAGGTTTAAAAACCTGCGCTACTAGTAAGTAGCAGTAGCGAGTGTTTTTAACCCTTGCTACTGGTAACTTTCTGTGTATAAGCTTTTCCCTAGTAGTGGATGACTTAAAATCCTCCCATGAGTATGCTAAGAAAGCTACACCTGATGATGGTCAGAAAACTCACCGGGCGGGGGAGCCGCGTGGCATGAAGTTCGCGGTCCTCGGATGTGGGAGGAGGTATTTCGGAGGCCTTGAACAGCACCTTCCATGCGTCCTTGTGTGTCGGGCCGTAGAGCTCTTGAAGTGTCTGGTGTTCGGCCAGGACGAACTCCCACAGATTAAATTCCCGTCTTTGGCACAGAAGAATTCAGCAGACAAGCATGACCTAGACCACGTTGACAAGCTTGATTTTCTTGTCCATCATATTCTTGATGCAGTTCTGAAGTCTCGTCAGCTCCGCAGGTTCGCCCTAGGCCAGGCCCTTCTTTTCCCAGGAGGTGAGCCGCATGGGAATTCCGGATTGGAATTCGGGGGCCGCCGCCCAGTTGGCATCGCATGGCTCGGTGATGTAGAACCACCCCGATTGCCACCCTTTCACGGTCTCCACGAAGGAGCCATCGAGCTAGGTAACATTGGGCATCCTGCCCACCATGGCGCTGATACGTCTTCAACGTATCTATAATTTTTGATTTTTCCATGCTATTATATTACCCCTTTTGGATGTTTATGGCTTTATTTTACACATTTATATCATTTTTGGGACTATCCTACTAACCAGAGGCCCAACCCATATTGCTGTTTTTTTTGCCTATTTCAGTATTTCGAAGAAAAGGAATATCAAACGGAGTCCAAATGGAATGAAACCTTCGGGAGCGTGATTTTTGGAACGAACGTGATCCAGAGGACTTGGAGTGCAAGTCAAGAAGCTGCCAAGGTGGCCACGAGACAGGAGGGCCCCCCCCCTATAAGGCATGCCCCCTGTCTCGTGGGCCCCTCGGGTGGCCACCGACGTACTTCTTCCTCCTATATAAGCGTACGTACCCCGAAAACATCTAGGGAGCCAACGAAACACAATTTCCACCACCGTAACCTTTTGTATCCGCGAGATCCCATCTTGGAGCCTTCGCCGGTGCTCCGTCGGAGGGGGAATCGACCATGGAGGGCTTCTACATCAACATCCTTGCCCCTCCGATGAGTTGTGAGTAGTTTACCACATACCTTCGGGTCCATAGTTATTATCTAGATGGTTCTTCTCTCTTTTTGGATCTCAATACAATGTTC
>NW_025264813.1:0-1552 GCF_018294505.1 Triticum aestivum
GACCATGGTTGTGCCAATCTACATCAGGTCCTGAGGGCAAAGGCTGAGAAAGACCGGGGCCGGGTGGTTCTAGAGAGAGACCAAGTGATGAGAGAAAGGGACCAGCTGAAGCAAGAGAAAAAAAACTTGAGTATATTATTGCAGATTTTCTCAAACAGAAACATGGGTACGTTGATAAGATCAAGAAGCCGAAGGAGATTTGTGATGACAACCTTGGCAGGTCCTCCGCCATCTTCAGAGCAGATTGAGGTGACAACCTTGGCAGGTCCTCCGCCATCGACGCCATCACGACGCCAAACGACGACCTCCACCTACGCGAGCTTTGGCAGGTCCTCCGCCATTGACGCCACCACGACGCCAGCCAACGACCTCCACCTACGCGAGTCCATCTCCAAGCAACGGACGTAAATCCATG
The DNA here is from genome assembly GCF_018294505.1 of Triticum aestivum. Lineage (NCBI taxonomy): Eukaryota > Viridiplantae > Streptophyta > Magnoliopsida > Poales > Poaceae > Triticum > Triticum aestivum. The sequence goes on from NW_025264813.1 coordinate 416, forward strand.
CTAGGATAGGGATGCACCGCCGCCGTCGCCCACCACCCACAAGCGCCACCCAACCCCAAGGTTCCCAAAGCGGCTCCTTCAAGAAGGCAACGGCGCCGTGAGCGCCGCCGCCCCCCAACAAAGTTAGGGCTTTCACCCGGGAGACCTAGGGGAAGGTAAAGTGAGGAGATCAGTCCATACCGACGCCTCCAAGGAGGGGAACGGCACCCTGAGGCGTCGCCGTCGGCGCGGCCGGTCATGGCCGGCCAGGGATTTCGCCCTAACTAGATCTCCGCCACCAGCAGCGCCTCCTGTACAGAACCGGCGACCAAGAGGAAGCGCGACCCGACCAGGCTAGCCCGCACGCCGAACAGGGGAAGAGGGGAGGCGCCAGATTGCGTGCACCGGCCGCCGCAGAAGCTGCCGCCGACCGCCAACGACCACCGTATCCCGCCGCCCGCGCGGCCGGGACACCAGATCCACCGCCCGCACGGCTGCTAGCCGGCTGTGCCTTGCCAATGGAGCCGCCGCTCCAGATCCGGGGTTTCCCACGCAGAAGTAGGGCAACCGAGGCCCCGCCGCCACCATCCTTGGCGCCCCAGGCTTGCCCGGCGGCTGCCTCAGGCGGCGGCGAGGAGGTGGGACGAGGTGGGGAGGGGGCCGCGGCGACGCGGCTAGGGTTCCCCGCCGCCGTCGGGAGAGGCGTCGCGGGGGACGCGGGGGAGGAGATCAGTTCGGGTGGGAGGCCGGGGCTGCGCCTTGAGCACTGCTCGGTATGGGGAACCGAGAGCGGCGAGGGAAATCCCGGTGGTGACAGGCAACCGGCAATGACAAGCACCTCTTCCTTAGTGTTATTAATTTCGTGGAGCACTTCATGTAGGACAGCCACCCCAACGCATAAAGGAAATAGACCAGGGCAAGGATCGATCAGAATCCAGCTATGGCTTTGTCGTTTCCGGGTCACGGTCGGAATCGCGTGCGCCGGCTGGGACGCGGATACGCGCATTAGCCACGGCCCCCTGGAATATATACTAGCAAAAGAGCCCGTGCGTTGCAACGGGAGAGAAAATATAACACACGCTCTTAACCCAACAACCATCACTCAAGACCACAATAGGTCCATCTCCTTTATTTTTGCAAGGCATCATATTTGTGTTG
>NW_025264814.1:0-1551 GCF_018294505.1 Triticum aestivum
AACGGTGAGTAATAGTCCATGAAAACGGCCAGAATTGGACAAAACTGTGAGTGTTGACGACGCACACATAAACAAACCCCGGGGATCGTCAATCGAGGAACTCGCTTTGGGAAACCAAAACAGTGATCAATAGTCCAGGAAATGAGCCAGAATTGGCCAAAATTACGAGTGTTGATGAACGACACATAAGCGCACCTTGGGGTTCAATAACTATGGAAACCGCTTTGGGAGCCAAAATGGTGAGTAATAGTCAAAAAAATGGGTCAAAATTGGACAAAACTGTGAGTGTTGACGACGGACACGTAAACGCACCCCGAGAATCGTCAATCATGGAAATCACTCTGGGGCCCCAAAAGGTGAGTAATAGTGCACGAAACGGACCAGAATCAGGCAAAAATGTGAGTGTTGATGACCGACACGTAAAAGCGCCCCAGGGTTCGTATGTCGTGGAAATCACTTTGGGACCCGAAACAGTGAGTAATAATCCACGAAACAGGCCAGAATCAGCCAAAATTGTGTGTTGATGACCGACATATAACGCACCCTGGGTTTTTCAATCGTGGAGATCACTCCGGATCCCAAAACAGTGATTAATAGTCCAAAAAACGGGCCAGAATCGGCTAAAATTGCGAGTGTTAATGACCTACACGTAATCGCACCCTGGGCTTCGTCAATCATGGAAATCACTCTGGGACCCCAAACAGTCAGTTACAGTCCATGGAACGGGCCAGAATCGGCCAAACTTGCGAGTGTTGTTGACCAAAACGTAATCGCACCCTGGGGTTCAACAACTATGGAAATCACTTCGGGGACCCAAAACGGTGAGTAATAGTCCATGAAAACGGCCAGAATTGGACAAAACTGTGAGTGTTGACGACGCACACGTAAACACACCCCGGGGATCGTCAATCGAGGAACTCGCTTTGGGAAACCAAAACAGTGATCAATAGTCCAGGAAATGAGCCAGAATTGGCCAAATTTACGAGTGTTGATGACCAACACATAAGCGCACCTTGGGGTTCAATAACTATGGAAACCGCTTTGGGAGCCAAAATGGTGAGTAATAGTCAACAAAATGGGTCAAAATTGGACAAAACTGTGATTGTTGACGACGGACACGTAAACGCACCCCGAGAATCGCCAATCATGGAAATCACTCTGGGGCCCCAAAACGGTGAGTAATAGTGCACGAAACGGACCAGAATCAGCCAAAAATGTGAGTGTTGATGACCGACACGTAAAAGCGCCCCAGGGTTCGTATGTCGTGGAAATCACTTTGGGACCCGAAAATAGTGAGTAATAATCCACGAAACGGGCCAGAATCATCCAAAAATGTGTGTTGATGACCGAGACATAAACGCACGCTGGGGTTTTTCAATCGTGGAAATCACTCCGGATCCCAAAACAGTGATTAATAGTCCAAAAAACGGGCCAGAATCGGCTAAAATTGCGAGTGTTGATGACCTACACTTAATCGCACCCTGGGCTTCATCAATCATGGAAATCACTCTGGGACCCCAAACAGTCAGTTACAGTCCACGAAACGGGCCA